>NW_027273882.1:8747500-8752500 GCF_046630095.1 Trachinotus anak | reverse complement strand
TGTGTGTGTGTGTGCATGTGTGCGTGCATGTGTGTGTGTGAGTGTGCATGTGTGCGTGCATGTGTGTGTGTGAGTGTGTGTGAGTGTGCATGTGTGTGTGCATGTGTGTGTGCGTGCATGTGTGTGTGTGTGCATGTGTGTGTGTGAGTGTGTATCATTTTCAAGTCAGGACACACATGCTGTAACACACCTCGGCTAATACCCGAGCCAGATACAGCCTTGCCAACTTAATCCCACAGTTTCTCCCACGCGGTGTAAAACTGGGATCTGTCAGCAGGTGCGGGCCTCGTCGTATGATCCCCGCAGAAAAAAAGAAACATACATTGGGTTCTCTCTGGTGCAGTGGAACAAGCTGAAACAGGAAGTGATACTGTTTTAATTAGTGAAGAGACGCTGGAGCCAAAACCAGCTGAAATGTTCCAGAACCAGTCACTGACTGTGTCTCAGTTCAGGGGCCACGTCCCTCGGAGGATGGGTGTGGCCCTCCATCGGCCGCGAGGCTGAACGAAAGGAGACGGTCTGCTGTAAGGAGGATTTTCGCTTTACGTCACCAGCTGTGCTCGCGACTCCTGTTGCCTAGCAACCTTGACAATGCGTAAGTTTTTGCACAGTAACTTGAGGTTTTCAGGTCGTTGGTTTTCACAGTCGTACTGTTACTGTTGAACTGAGCCGAAACACAGTCCTGTTTGCTGCCATATTATTATCATGACCAGCACACAATGAATCATGGGATATGTGGGGTGACCTGCTGGAGCAGGACACGTCTGAAGGAGCCACGGTGACACAGTCGGACGAGGCCTGAACCCAGCTGCTCTGTGGATCTGCTGCAGAACAGCAGTGTGTGCTCCTGTGACTGTGCACACTTGCATGTAATCAGATGTTGTTTACATGGGCTCTTACCGTCCTTATTGGCCTAATTACAGTATAATCACTTTATTAATGTGCATGTAAACGTGGCCCGTGCTTGTGTCGGGCAGCTGCAGGTGAGGCTGTGAGGAGGTGTGTGAGGCCGGCTGCAGCTCAGCAGGCAGCGGGACCCTGAGCACATACAGGGATATAAAGACTCTTCTTCTCCTCTGAATATATGCAGAGTTTTTCTGAGTGTGTGTGTGTGTGTAAACCAGGACTGAGGATGTGTGTTAGTTTTGTCAGCACTACTCGTGGCACTGTGTGCTATTCAGATGCTAATGCAGAAGTCCCATTCCTCACAGGATTAGCCTGCACTCCTGTTTACCTAGCATGACTACTTCCTGTAAAAGGCACTCCTGTTTGCATGCACACACACACACACACACACACACACACACACATTCGAACACTTATATGCAGGATCACACCCTCATCTGCATGTGCACACAAGAAAAGTGGTACTTCTCACACAGAGGCGGGAACCCACACACACACACACACACACACACACACACACACACACACACACAGTGACACACACACACACACACACACACACACAGTGACACACACACACACACACACACACACAGCGACACACACACACACACACAGCGAGGCAGCCTCTGGAGCGCCTTTGAAGCAGCGTGGCTGCAGTGAGCCTGTGTCCTCGGGCAGGTTGGCGGGGGGTCTTTATGGTGTTGCTGCCTTCAGAAGTCCAGACATGAGAGAGGAAGTGATATGTTGGTTGGCTGGATACTGAGGGACACTCTGCCTCTCTGTGTGGACCCCTCCCTCCCGCTCTCTCTCTCTCTGTGATGGATGGGTGTCGGCCATCCCGGGGCAGGCGTGCGCTCAGATTGTGCGGAGGCTGTGCTGCAGGATGGACCAGCCAGCTCCAGGATTCACACCGGCCGTGCTCCTTTAAATGAGAAGAGCATCCGCAGAGCAGATTGTTGGCTGTGGTGCGTCATGTGACACCTGACCCCGTGGCTGACTGACACATGACAAACACACCCACACTGACTGTGAGCTCTGAGGTTTGGTTTGTTGGTTTGTGTTGAACAACAACCAACCTCAGAAACTGGAGCTGTGAATCGGCTCAGCATGGTCTTCAGGTGGTTTAACATCGCGCAGTATTAGTGTCAAGGTAATAACCCTGAACCCTGAACCATAATAAATACCTTATGATTTATTATATTATATGGTTGTATTTAGTTTCAGGTATAAGAGCAGTTGAAGTTGTATTTGCCACATGCTGAGGTTCAGTAAACACAGTGAAGTGAGGGTCTGTGCAAAACCTTGATTTTTTTTCTCAGATGTGAAAAATCACATGTGGTGAATTTAAATCATTTTGTGAGGTGAAACTTTTCACCTGAAGTTTCAAAGGGATGGACTGAACTGAACTGTGGTCTCAGTCGGGTTCTTCTTCTCTGATGTTTGAATCTGCAGCTGAGCAGACATCACACAGCAGGTCGCTAACATCACCACACACAGGACACACTGATGACAACAGACACACACAGTCACAACTACCTGAAGCCGCAGTGTTGGCACCAACAGATGTCTCTGTGTTATAATATATAATGTATATTATATATATATATATAATATAAGTGTGTGACATGTGTGTGAGTTTACCAGTTTGTCAGGCTCCGTTCTGTTTGTGTGTATTAACTTGTAGAATATTTTGTCGTTGTGCTCTCACATGGTTTTTCCCCGTTAATGAACCAGTTGCCAGTCGATCCTTTGCTTCAGAGAAATGCATTGTGGTCGCTGCCAGGCTCAAGTTAAAATGAAGCCATGTGGTGTGAGTCTCTCCTGTATGAATGTCAGCATGTGTCAGTGTGAATGGATGTTTTAAAATTCACAGATGACAAAGAGATCACATAGCACATTCTATTCTGTTCTATTCTATTCTATTCTATTCTCTTTGTTCATTGTGTCACTTTTAAAACAGTGACTTGTGTATTTTTATTTTCTCTCCGTCTCAGTTTTCCTGTTGTTTCTGGAGGGAAGCAGATCGATGCTCTGTCACTGTGCTTGCCTCGTGTATCACAGCACCCAATCGCTCCACAATGGCACACTGAAAATACACCCACAATGCCCTGCACTACGCCGCACCACACACACATCAACACACACGCAGTTCAAATTATTCATTTTGCCGTCATATGAAATGCAGTTATTGTTCCTTTCTGCTTCGCTCTCCCTATCAGGAGGTATTCACATGGACAAGAGGAGAGGGAAATGACTTTTCAGAGCGGCTGTAACCGGCTCCCAGGGAGGGAATAATAATAATAATGTTTTATATGAGGCTCTCTGTGCAGCAGGGTCCACAGGTTGCCTAACTAGACTGGCCTCTGGCAGCAGGGACCTCATTTGTGAAAGACTGTTAACGCAGGGGGAACGAACCTGACTGTGGTTCAACAGCTACGGCAGCGGATAAATCACAGACGCCTCCTGCCAGTTCTTCACTGTGACCAGCCCCAGCACATTGTTGTGGAGACACCGCCATGTTCAGTGGTTAACAGCTGGAGTCCGCGTCAGGGGGTCATTTATTTATGTCCTTCTTTATTTTGGTGGTGAAGATTGTTGTTGATGTGAGAGATCAGCACCAGTTCAGCCTTTAGAGCATCATCATTCTGTTTGTACAGATGACAAATGTTCAAATATTATATTAGGGTTACACATGAAGAAATAATACCTTATTTAAACAGCTTTAACATTTGATTTGAACAGAAAATCAATTGATTTAACTACATTTACCTGTCAGTCACTGAGCCCCACATTTCATATTTGTGTTAAATCACCTTTTTACGGGCACTATGGGAAATTTTCATTTCATTTGTCATTTTTCTCACGGTGAGAACAGTGATAATGAGAAAGGCTGATATGTTGTATTTGACACAGAGTTAAGTCAGTTTAAAGCTCCATATTTTACTCTTTTCCACTGTTTTATCTGAAGTGTTGATCTCCATCAGAAGATATATCTGTGGTTTTAAGAACCAAAAACCATCTCAGTGTAGTTTTACATCTCCTCTCTCAGGCTTCTCTCTGGAGCTCTAGTAACAACAGGTCAGTCAGCCAATCAGAGGAGAGGATCTTAAGGCTCAGTGTCTGAATACAGGCTGTGTGCATTTCTCTGTGGACTGAGGCTTTGATCCTTTCACAGTATTAATATAGAACCTAGACCTGCTTTATAATCACAAACACATGGAAATCTACCTTTAGACTGTGTGGAGCTTTAGTGCAAACTCTACATTTCCTGCACATCTGTTCACATCAGCTCTGTTTGCAGTGAGCTCATCACACTGATTCCAGTTGTGACTGTTCATTTTCTAACTGTACGAGGCATCAACAGCATCAACACCATCGTAGTGACTGTGTCTCTTCCCTTTAGTTTTTCCTCAAATGATTTTCCTTCTCATATTTGAACATTTTTAATTTTTAATTTTTTGTTTATTTTCTAAAATATTTTTTCCTTTATTTATGTATTTGTTTAAAAACTCACAGAACAGACAATGTGAAGGCCAGGGGTCAAAGGTCACTGGACAGTAGGTGAAGGTGAATGTTGGTGGAGAGCTCTCTGAGGAGATGACGGATAGTGACTTCTGTTCTGCTCGGTGGCTGTCAGCTACATGAACACTGGCTCTGATATTATACACAGACAGGCAATTTGCAATCACTGTGCCGCTCCTGCACTGAGAACCATGTTTCTCACAAAAGCACGAGAAAGTGTGTTTTGCTTTTTCCCTCCTCATCCCTTCCTCCTTTATAAATGATTCAGACGATTCAGAAAAAAACAGCAAGAATCAGCATAAACGGGATTTTTTTAAGTTAGGGATGCGGCATAATCAAGCATCTTTGACTGTGAAATTATCCAAGTACACTGTGTGTGTGTGTGTGTGTAGATAAACAGGCGTGGAGAGGCTGAGAGCAGTTGATAATTCAGGCTTTAAGGATGTCGTCACCCAGACTCAGTGTCATACATCACACTGGAATTACGTCCATATAGATTTTAATTATGATGCATTGATATGACTGTCATGTATGTCAGAATGTGTGTCTGCACTGTGTGCTACACACAC
>NW_027273882.1:8692500-8737500 GCF_046630095.1 Trachinotus anak | reverse complement strand
GTCACTGATGTTTTTGTTGTGGTGCAGCAGCTGAAGAGTCTCTGATGATGTGTTCAAGGACACCTCGACAGAGTGAGAAAGGACAAGAACCAACACTTATCAGTCAAAAATAAATAAATATAGAGACAGTTTGTGATCCGAATAAAAACAAACATGTAGCGTCTCCCATCAGCACAATTCAAAATGCAGTTTAAAGCTCCACATAGTCTAAAGGTAGATGTCCATGTGTTTGTGATTATAAAGCAGGTCTAGGTTCTATATTAATACTGTGAAAGTATCAAAGCCTCAGTCCACAGAGAAATGCACACAGCCTGTATTCAGAAACTGAGCCTTAAAACCAGCCGTCAGGACTTCTGGAACTTTGTGATGTCACAACAAAGCAGTCACCGCCCTCAGCCATGCCCTAAGCCCCGCCCACCCGGACCCACCATCCAACCTTACAGGATTTGGTTTCTCTGATTGTTTACCTGAAATCTGCTGTATTTTTATTGGATCAGTCAGAAAACAGTCAGCCAATCAGAAGAGAGACTGGACCTTTAAGTTGTCGTGTACGTTCATGTTCAGATGCTGTTAATGGTTTGTAGAGTCTGTAAAGACAAGAGGAAGAGAGTCTGTGAATGATCACCTCCTCTTCACTTCTGTTTGTGTATTTAACTCAAATTCATTTAATGAAAATAAAGTATTGGGCCTTGAAAGCATGAAAAGCCTCTGGCAAAGCACAGATCAGTGCAGGGAAGCTGCAGGAGGAAAAAAATGCAGCGTTTAAAACAAGGAGAGAGAAGAAGTCCAGCATTCGTCTGCTTAAACACCAGAGAACAGGACGTTAAAAAACTCTCTGAATCTTCTTTAAGTCAAACGACCTTTAAAAGCTCTCCAGATGCTTTTAAAAAGCCCCTCGCCATGGCCAGCACAACACAACACACACACACACACACACACACACACACACACACACACAGACGTGTCCTTGGTGGATAATCACAGGTTAGAATCAAAGACTCAGAGTTTGACATTTATGAGTAAATCTCACTCTCAGTCGCCGTCGTGCAGCCTGAAGACTGGAGCTCAGGACTCACTGTTTTCATACAGCTGAACCCACAGACTGTTTCTGACCGACTGATCTCATTTACAGCAGCCAGACAGACACGATTGTAGGAAAAACACACTGAGTAAAACATGACTAATAATATGTCGCCTACTGATTCAGTCACTGTTGTAATTTCTAGTTACAAATATCCTGTGTGATACAAGTGGACTGAGACTGATGGACCAGAATCAGAGGCGAGGCTCTGAGCTGTTTTCTGAGTGGATGGTGGGTCCAGGTGGGCGGGGCTTAGGGCATGGCTGAGGGCGGTGACCGCTTTGTTGTGACATCACAAAGTTCCAGAAGTCCTGACGGCTGGTTTTAAGGCTCAGTGTCTGAATACAGGCTGTGTGCATTTCTCTGTGGACTGAGGCTTTGATACTTTCACAGTATTCATATAGAACCTAGACCTGCTTTATAATCACAAACACATGGACATCTACCTTTAGACTGTGTGGAGCTTTAACACATGGAGATCTGTTGCTTCCTCTGTCTTTTATTATTATAAAATCATTACATTATCTTTGCAGCGTGAAGTAAAACATCAGGTGAATAATGGATGTTGACTGATCGATTGATTGACAGATTTCGGATGCAGAGTGGGAGGACATGTTGGAGGGCTTTGATGAGCGGGGTTACCTGACGGCGCGGCGCTGGAAGCTCGGTGATGACCCGTACACCCTGTACGCCTTCAACCAGAGGGAGAGTGAACGCATCCCCAGCAACCGAGCCCTGAGAGACACCAGACACTACAGGTACACACACACACACACACACACACACACACACACACACACACACACACAATACTGCACAAACACACACACAATGTGACACAAACTCACACAGAAACATGTGACCCTGCACATACACACTCTTTTTGTTTGTGTCTTTTGTTGTAAGCTGCAGCTGAGTGTGAAACCTGTGAGCTGAAGTGTGTCTGTCCAGCCTGAGACAGCTGTCGACCTCTGGAGGCATCTGTTTATCACACACACATCTGTCCACACTCCACCGCACAGACACACAACTTATCAGGACACACACACAGCTGGAGTGCAGCGCTGCAGGCACACACAAACCCATCACAACACACACCTGACACTACAGTTCAGCTGTCAGTGTTACAGGTATGAACACACACACACACACACACACACACACACACACACACACACACACACACACACACTCAGAGTCAAACAGTTCGTGATTAATCTCTAATTTATATTATGGAACCAAACACGTTTTCATAGCAAAACCACCAAATTACAATCCGTCTGTCTGCTAAGAAATTAAATTAAACACCAAAATAGAAATCCTCTTAGAGCGCCGCCGCGCTCGTCTGTCGGAGAGACGCTCAGCGGGCAGATAAGGGCTCCGCCGCTTTGACAGCCGCCGCCTTCTTAACACGTTCCACCAGATAAAAACTTCCAGGCACTTGTGGAAAGTGTGCAGAGGTCCAGTGCAGCCGGGCGGAGATCACACACACAGACACACACATTCCCATGATGCTCTGAGCAGTCAGGGCTCTTGATGTTTTCTTCCACTCGTCACGTTTGTGGCATTTGTTTGTGTTGTTTTTGTCGGGATGACATCAGAGTTTCCTGTCCTGCTCTGACCAATGAGTGAACAGTTTGACAGACAGGCGTCATGTGACTGCACGTGTCTTTTATTCTCCTTTAATTATTTCAGAGATGAAACTGATGGAACCTGGAAGCTTTTTTCCACTGAATGACACAGTCACATGTTGACTGTCCACCTGTCTGAGTCTGAGTTTTCACATCAGATGGAGACGCTCAGGAATTTATACACATTCCCCTCAAATCCAACCTAACTTAGTCTGTAATGATTCTTAAAAGGAGCTGTTGCTACATAGCTAACGTTAGCTTTAGCAGCTAACTTAACGTTGTGAGTTCAGCATCAAACTTCATCCTTTACTCACCAACATCTGTCTCCAGAGGTGGAGACAAACACCAGTGTTAATCTCTTCCAGTGGAGTTAGCATGCTAACCAGCTAGCCCTGGCCTGTCTCACCACTGCAGCCTCCAGTCTGAAGACGTAGCTGCTCAGAGGACGAGTTATAACCTGTGGTTTAATAAACACAACGATGACTGAGGCTCTTATCAAGTCACCATCACCGCTCTGTTCCTGACAGGAAACCATGTTCAGCAGCAGAGAAGTTATTTGGACTCAGCACCACACCGTCTGTCCTGCTGCACCGAGTGTGTATTAATCCACCAGTGAAAATAGTCCCCAGCTTTAGCAGTGGTCTCCAGGCTGAAAGAGTGCTGTTACTGTTTTCTGTGATTCAGAGGTGGTGTTGTGTGTCTGTAAGGACCTGGGTCTGTGTGACAGTGTGTGAACCAGCTCCTCATGTCGTCTGAGGGATGTTTGTTTTCTGTATTTCGTGGAGCTGCACAGGAAAAATCAACAATAATGAGACAAACATCCATTTTCCTGTTGTGACGCCGCAGCTCTCAGCCGCTGTTCGCCATGTGATTAAAGGTCACCAGGCGGCTCGTGGTGACCCGGCTCTCTAATGGGAAGCTGCACGTGGGCGTTAATGGGGGCGGCTGTTGGTGAACATGACTACGTCCTGGGCGGTGGTGGAGTGAGCGCAGCGGGTTGCGGCTCTGTGACTCACACAGGAAGCTAAACTCGTCCGCCGCTCTGCGTATGTGGACGAGCAGCACGTTCTGAAGCCGTATTCCACAGACGACGGGATGTTTGATGTCTGACTCAGTCCAAGCTGCTGCTTCTGACACCGTGTCTCAAACTGTGTGTGTGAGTGCTTCCACACGTCCATGTGTGTGCGCTAATGTGCGTAACTGCTTGTGGTGTCGATCGCCTGCATCATCTGCTGCGCTTCCGGAGGAGGGAGATTCACTGTCGAGCTGACATAAGGCGGCGGAGAAGTGTGTGTGTGTGTGTGTGTGTGTCTGTGTGTGTGTGTGTGTCTGTGTGTGTGTGTGTGTGTGTGTGTGTGTGTGTGTGGGTTTGACAGAGAAAGTGAGAATTGTGTGTAGGAGGGGGGTGGGGGGGGGGGCAGGGATACGCTTACACATTAATCTGTTATCACTGTGGCAGGGGGCTGATAGTGCTCATTTATCTCTGATCGTGTGTGTGTGTGTGTGTGTGTGTGATTATCTGTTCACTCAGTTCCCATGTAGCTGCAGATCTCAGCAGTGCTTGGCGGGGAGCGTGATATCAGGCCGTCTCCTCTGCTGACTCACTCAGGTGCTTCCTGCTCTCTGGCTCTGGTCCAGCACTCGGTGGAAACTCCAGGTGATGTGACAGAAATGAGTAGAACGAGCCCAAAAGTGAGAGAACAGCCGTCAGAGAATCAGGTGCAGATGTGAGCTGAGTCTGGGTTCAGGGTCTCTCAGAGGCTGAAGACCGACTGTGTCGCAGCACCGTTACTACACCGTCACATTTGAAAGGGGAAGGACCTGCCTGTTGGATCCTTCATGGCCCAACATATCCCATGATTCATTGCACCCTGGTAATGACAGTAAACAGCACAGACAGAGTCTGAGGATCACACTGTTAATGTCAGTGTTGTGTTTCAGCTCAGTTCAACAGTAACGAAAAGTTATGAAAGTTATGTGTTGTCAAGGTTGCTAGGCAACAGGAGCCGTGATCAGGGAGGGTACAGCTGGTGACGCAAAGTGAAAACCCTCCGTAGACCGTCTGATTTCGTTTCAGTCTTCGTGGCCATGACGGCCATGCCTTCCGGCCTCAACCTCTGAAGGATGTGGGCCCTGGACTGGGACACAGCTGTGGAGAAGTTGTGTTTACCTCCACAGTTCCCAGCAAAGTCAAAAACTCCTCTGATTGGTCGTTCATGTAACTAGATACAGGTGTAATGACCGTCGTGCCTCAGGCCTCAGTGTCGATGTGACACCAGAGTTTCAGTTCAGTTTTTGTTACGTCACAATGAGGAAACACTGTGAATAAAGATGGGCGGAGCCTCTGTGATGTCACCATCTTCGCAGTGCCTGACTCCGCCCCTCACTCCCAGCTGATCCAAATATGGTCAAAGAGGGAGCTGAGACCTTAACCCTAACCATGTTGCTTTGTGACAACCATACTGCTCACCCACCTGTCACTCAAAGAGGCCACGCCCTCATTTCTCCATACCTTTAGTCCTTAATAAAATGTGAACAGGTGAGTTGTATAAATTCAGCCGTGCAGGTGTCATGAAGGAGGAAATGATCTCTAGAGAGCAGAACAGTTTCTGTACCAGGCTGTAAACATGTTTCTTTCTGCTGTAAAGTTGGACATTTGAACATGGGAGTCTGTGGGACTGACTCACTGCTGGAGCCAGACTCTCGTGGTCGTTAGAGGAACTGCAGGTTGATGCTGTGTGAAAATAAACTTTGAAATGCATCAGTGTTATTTTTTTCCTGAATGAAATCCAGCTTTAAAATGAGAAAATAAGTGAACAAGAATCAAATATTTGACGGTTTTCATGACTCGACAACACGACACATCTGAGCTCCACTGTCCAACCGTCAGAACATGGATGAAGTGGCTCCTGCAGAGCAACGTTTTTCCAGCTGCAGCTGCAGGTGAAATGTGCTGCAGTAGTTTTTCAGTGTGTGTTGATGGACGAGCTGCTGGAGGGATGTCAGGATGTGTCACTGTGCCCGTCCTGTGTGACAGATTCAAAACATCCACATCTCCACTGGTTTCACTCATTTTTCTCCCACTCTCTCCCCTCCCCCACCTTCATGGAGTCACATGATTAATATGAGCATCAGTTTTCATACAGGTGTCATTTAAAGGCACACAGGCCCTTGTTTGTGCTGTTTAATGCAGATTTGTATCTTTCATTTTTTTGCATTTTCCCACTTGCTCATAGATTCATCCACAGCAGCACATGAATGTGTCATTGCGCCTGATTCAGACAACAAACTACAAACTCCTGCAATAACAGGGTCATCTCAGTCATTATCACGACCAGCAGGGTAATAAAAGGCCTTCAGTCGTCTGTAAATCAATCACACCAACAGTTGTGGGTTGTTTAGAGGAAAACGACTTATGAACAGTTTATTTTGCCCTGTGTTCACAGTGCACCAACACTCAAACTTTGCCTCCAAGGAGAGACAGTGTGTGTGATCACCAGGTGACCTCTGGGTAATGTAGTGCACAAACAGCTCAGGACTGAGCTTTAAAAAGGAATGTAAAGCCAGAGGAACGGGAGACGCTGGCAGACGACCAGACGGAGGCAGAGCTCCAGTGGAGGGAGCGCAGCAGGTTTAGAGAGGCGGCTGAAGGTCTGTCATTTTCCCAGTGGGGCAGCGATAAACTGAAGATTACACAGACAAGCTTTTGACCTGGAGACGCTGGCTGGACTCCGACAGCCTGCAGGCTGGAGGACATCTCCGCTGTAGACACAGGCATCATTTCTGCTCTGTCAGATCGTGGCCACATTTTCCATGAAGTCTGGATGTCGAGGAGAGTCTCTTCGCTTAATGTGTCATCCTCCCAGATTTAAAGATGAACGTTTGTAGAAACCACAGGAAACCAGATCCAGCTCTGGTTACAGTGATTTCTACCTGCATGTGAAGTGTTTCCCTGTGTGTTTTACTTTGTTTGCTCTGTTTACTCAGGCTCCTCAGGAGGAGATAGAAGAGAGGAGGAGGTTGTTAGATAGAAAGAGGATGAGGAAAAGTCAAGAGGAGATTAGGAGACAGAGAGAAGGAGAGGTGGAGGAGAGGAGCAGGAGATGGGGGAGATGCCACAAGCTGCTGAGAGGAGAGATAATTGCCACATGCAGAGCTGGAGAGGCTGTGTGTGTGTGTGTGTGTGTGTGTGTGTGTGTGTGTGTGTAAACCACTCCACTCCAGTGCTCTGCTATTATCTCAGTGAACAATGGACCCTCCCTCCGTCTGCTCCCCGACAGACAGACAGTCTATGAACCAACAGGGATTAGATCCAAGCGTGGAGACAATGGGCAGATACAGGACAGAGGAGACGTGTCCCGCAGGACGACACAGGGTTGATATAGCAACAAGGACGAGGGACGAAAAATGATTCTAATGCAAGACAAAGAGAAGCAGAGAGAATGTGTCGCGCAGGATAAATGGAGTAAAACCTGACGGTGCATTGATAAGAACAGTGTGTGAGTCCAGAGTGGAGTGCTCATGTTGGGAGGCCGGTTTGTTGTCGGTCTGCAGACTGCTCACAGCAGCGCCTCAGTGTCGCTGTGGGAAAACTAAGTTCTCCACACGTTCCACTCACCAGCTCATATAAGACTTTTCATCTGCTTCACTCTGTTCCTCCTGACCAGCGACAACATTGTCGTGTTGTCTGTGTTGCTCCGGTGGTGGGTGGTGCCCCCCTCCCCAGAGTGACCTGCTGAAGTTACTGCAGTACATCAAGGTTGCTGTGATCACCAGAGACTGTCCTGTAAGAAACGAGGTCACAGGTCGTCTGTCAGCAGGTTGACCCATAGTTAGGTTCTGTTGCTAGGCGACATCTAGTGGTTGTAGTGATGATGACAGGAGCAAAGGGAAAAGTGCGGTGACGTAGTTTATAGAGCGACAAAGTCCACGTCAGGAGGAGGTTGGGGTGGATGGATGAATATGACCCAGGAGAGCGGTGTTCGATTCCCATGTGACAGGAGCAGTTGATGTTGTTTCTATCATCCATGACCGTTCACTGTTGTTATTGTTACCATGACAACAAAGATCGTCTGATGTTGAGGTTGAAGTATTTTCTCAGACCACTTCGTGTTCAGCTTGTGTGAAACCAAATCTCTGGACACGTGTAGACATCAGGATATGAAGTAATAAAACCTCCCAGGGAGACAGTCAGGGACTCTGAGACATGTCACCCGTTTGAGGCGGGAACATTAAAGTGTAAAATCATCATCCTCGGTGTCCTCTGAGGCGCAGCCCGACAACACACCACCGCGCACACATCTGTCATTTCCTTTGTTTTGCCTGGGTGAGAGATGTGATAACGCTCCAGTGTTTTGTTGTCACTGCTCCAAAATGGAGGCATCCTCCTCGTAACTATCGGCAACCAGAGATAAGCCTGTGCTGCAGGGAAAACATCAGCGCTCCACCGAGGTGGCGACTAATTACTTCACCGCATTGTGACCCAGTGAACCTTGATCATGTATCACTAACTAGATCATGTAGTCACCCTGTGTGTGTGTTGCTGGCGTCAGCGTCCTTTCACACTCAGTCATGTTTGAATCACAACATGCAGCTGAACACTGATCAGTGTGTCAGGCACCGAGGGAACCTCAACTCTGACCCTGAGTCAGTTTTATTTTCCTCATCAGACTCGTTTATTTGATGAATCAAAGCAGAAGCAGGAAACGTAAAACATCCTGGAGGCTCTGATTGGCTGTGAGCTGTTTACACTGACTCATTTAACAGCTGATAGGTCGCAGGCGGAGAGCTGTCATCAGATGTGACAGCAGGTGGAGAGATGAGGCTCCGTCAGAAAGGTTGTGGACTCTCTGAGCTGTGGCTGAGGAACACTCGTCCTCCTGCACCACAGCCATACACTGCAGACAGGAAATGTTTGCTGGGCCGAGTCAGAGGCTCTTCGTCTGCTGTTCATCATCACTTCTTCTTCTCTTCATCCTCGCGCTGCAGGGAGGAGGCGACACAGGAGATGCAGTCGACTGTAGAGCTCAGTTTGAGCTCAGCTCACAGGTGTGGGAACTTTCTAGATTCTCTCTACACACATTAATAAAATCTACATTAAATTATCTCTTGAGTAAAATCTAGAGCCTTGTGTGGTGAGACACCTCCTCCTCCCTGAGACAGCCAATCAGGCTCTTAGTTCTGCTGAACAAGAATCACTGTCTGTAAAACCTGAGGTTACTGTTCCCTCCTCCGTTTATTTTACTGCTCTCTTTGTTCGTCTTGAACCTTTGGACTTTTTTATGATGTCGAGCAGTTTGTGATTTTTTGATCTGCAGAAATAAAGCTGACTCACATGAGACTGATCAGGTGAGTAGAGATGTTTCCTCTGCGGCAGGTGGAGATATTTCAGACGAGGTTTCAGCTTCAGGACTCTAGTGTCCTCAGTCTGGTCCTGGATCAGGTCTGAGACTCTGTTTCCATGAAGTGAGGAGACAGCACAGGCCCCGGCAGGAAGCTCTCTCTGAGGCGAAGAAATCCCCTCGGTGTATTGTGGGTAATCTGCTGATGTGGAACCTGAGCTGTGAAGCACCCCGGCGCTCTACAACGGCGCGGAGTGACAGTGACGCTAAGCGGCTTTACCGAGCTGGGGCCTCAGCTGAGCGTGGCGCTCTGTTTGTGGGACGAGAGCGTGTCGAAGCGATCGGCGAGCAGACGGCGTTACAACCGTATCAGCTCTGATCCCGGATCAGATCCGCTCCCTCTTATTATTCACCTGCAGCAGCGCTGTGCTTCGCTCTCCTGCTCGGCTCAGTGTTTGCTGCCGTGGTAATGAGTGAAGTGTGTCACAGAGAATACAGACACTCTGATGTCTCATTGATTTCACCTCTTAAATCCACTTCAGATGAAGAGGAAGAGGAGGAGGCAGATTAAAGACAGAGTCACAGGAGCAGGTTCACGTCTCCTGCAGCAGGCCGCTCCCACATGAACTCCTTATGTTCTGACGTGATGCTGCTCCTGTCTGTGTGTTACAACATGTCAGGGATAATAATTCATCATCACTACAGCAGCAGTATAAAGAATAACTCATCCAACATGGCCGCCTCGCAGCTGGGAGTCCAGTCATCAGTGTAAAGACACGACTTCAGACGAGCTGCGACCGTTAATAACTGTTATCATGTCGCTCTCATCGCCCACTTCCACTGCTGCAGCGTCACTCCTGTGTGTGTGTGTGTGTGTGTGTGTGTGTTACAGGTTGTGGCAGCCATCGATTGGTCCGGTCACATATTGATCTGTGTTCATTGATTGGCTGGTGTAAGTGCCTGTCAACCATCCTGTCACCCCTGCAAAGATCTGAGCTGTTACATCCACTTCTTCTGTGAGAGTGAGTGTGTGTGTGTGTGTGTGTGTGTGTGTGTGTGTGTGTGTGTGTGTGTGTGTGTGTGTGTGTGTGTGAGTGAGTGAGTGTGTGTGTGTGTGTGTGTGTGTGTGTGAGTGAGTGTGTGTGTGTGTGTCTGTGTGTGTGTGTGTGTTACTCTTGTATTGAGCAGCACTGATCCTCTTCAGGCCCTGACACTCTCAACCATCCTTCCTCTCCTCCCTCCTCCCCCTCCTCTTTCTCTTCCTCCTTCTGTCTTTCTTTTCCCCTCTTTTCCATCTTCTCTCATTTCTGCTTCGGGTCATATTTAAATTGAGCTGGAGCCAGAGAACAGTCAATACTGTCTGATCACTGCAGGCCTGTGTGTGTGTGTGTGTGTGTGTGTTTTAAAAATATGAACAGTAGAATAGAAAAACACAGCAACACTGATCTGAGTTGGTCACCATGATAAATGTAGTTTTCATGTGTGTGAACATGTGACATGTTAAACAGTGGAGAATCGGTTTTTAGTGATGACATCATCTTTGTTTACTGACTGAAACAGTTTTTACTGTGGTGATCAGACTCTGAGGCTGCGTCCACACTGATGAAATTGATCTCCGTCCACACTAACACACCTGAAAACACACATCACATGACCGTTCAGCTACACTGAGCATGTGCGAGCCGGTGTAAACAGGAAGCAGATTGTCTCCTCTCAGTTGGTTGGTTCCAGTAAATCCTCTGAAGGAGGAACAACAAGGTCAGTAACACTTTCATTTATTCTCCCTGTTGTTTCACCACTGATAGTCCAGGCTGATAAGAGCCAATCAGGAGCCACCGTGGGCGTCTACCTCATCGTTTCCAAAGGTCTCTGTTTGTGTCCGTCCAGACTACAACACAACCTGGAGCTTTAGACTAAAATGGGTCCAGCAGTGTTTCTGAAAGTCTCTGTTTGAGGAGCTGAAGACGTAGAAGAACGTAGAAGAAGAGATGAGATTAAAACTGAAACGTATTTGAGTGGGTGGAGCCAACGTGCAGTCAGACTCCACTGGAACAGGAGTCAGATATCAGAAACTGGAAGTCCGATCCTCTGGTCCTGGCTCCTGTAAATGACCCAGAGTTCTGTCGACTTTGTGTGGAACAAACTGAGAACAGAGACTAAGTAAAGTGGCTCTGACAGAAACTTTCCCAGGCTCAGGGCTGAGGAGCTGTTTCTCTCTTTCATCATTTACCTCTGTGTGAGCACTGGGGTGCTATAACTTCTACAATGTGAAGCACTTTGACTTTCACACTATGTCTGTAGGGCTGGATAGATAATGTTTATTATGATTATTATGATGATTATTATTGTAGCTTCCAAACACAAACTTTTAATCAGATTCTTACAATCCAAAAATATAAAGATATTCATTTAAAGCTCCATCCAGTGTAAAGGTAGATGTCCATGTGTGTGTGATTATAAAGCAGGTCTAGGTTCTATATTAATACTGTGAAAGGATCAAAGCCTCAGTCCACAGAGAAATGCACACAGCCTGTATTCAGACACTGAGCCTGTGACGGCCCTGCCTCTTTTAGCTGCTGGGCTGGCTGTTTGTCTCTGTGTTTGTGTTTTGTGTTGCAGGGGCCCAGGAGGTGTGGCCAGGTGATTGAATATTGGGAACACCTGGGCCTGGTGTTCTCAGTGGTATCAATACTCTCTGACCTGTGCCATGGGGGAGAGAGGGTTTTCTTTTTTTTATCTTTTGCCCTCCAACACCTCACATCTTATCGCTTCACTCATGCAAACACTCCTACACTACTGACTTGCTGATCCTCATATCCCATAACCTTTTTGATATTCTTATTTACTTTTTTGATAATAAAGTTAATTGTATGGTGCAACTTTTTGTGTCACCTCCTGTTGTGGTCATGGGTTTTGAGCCAGCCGTGACAAACTGGGGGCTCGTCCAATTTTGATTCTTAGGTGTTTGTTTTTTTTTGTGTTGGAACACATCCTTGTTCTTGGTGGAGAGACCAATCCGTGACAGCGAAGAGATGTGTGTCACTCAAGGGCGGGTTCTTGGAGGTGATTCTCTAAATTGGTTGCTTGGACCTTGTTCTGTGTAATCAAGGTAAGAGAAGGCACCTGGGTGAGTTGAGTGTCTTGGAGTTCAGAGCCAGCCGTCAGGACTTCTGCAACTTTGTGATGTCACAACAAAGCAGTCACCGCCCTCAGCCACGCCCCAAGCCCCGCCCACCTGGACCCACCATACAACCTCACAGGATTTGGTTTCACATCATGAATCATATCATTTTAATACTTGGTGCAGTGACCTCATATCTGCTGGTTATGATACAAACTACATTTCCCATAGCTCCCTCCAGTGCCGCCCAAATTATTTTGTAATGACACTTAAGTTTATTGATTATTGATGATTGATGATTGATTATTGATTATTGATTATTGATTATTGATAAGATAAGATAAGATAAGATAAGATAAGATAAGATCACCTTTATTTGTCTCACAGTGGGGAAATTCACAATTGATTATTGTAATGAAGTAAATGGTTGTGTTTGATATGATTCTCATGATTTTACCTGATTACAAAGAGCAAAGCAGCAGATTCGGTTTCATCATGATCACTGTTGTTTTACTATAATTATTTCACACGTTCTTAGTTTGTCAATAAAGTTTCTTCAGTTGAAACAGACACTTTCTGGACTGGAGCAGTGCAGGGTTACTGCTGATGATCCTGCAAACAGCTGGATGCTCCAACATCTTCCACATGCACGGGCACACACGCACACACACACACACACAATCCAAAGCATGCACACAATCACACACAAAAGCACCACCAGTCTCCCCTGCTGAGCTGGGGAGAAAGAGAATTACAAGTAAAACACTGCAGTAAACATCCACCTACACACACACACACACACACACACACACTCAGTGAGTTTTATTGCAGTTGGAGCGTCTGCTCTGAAGCAGCATGCAGAGTTCACTAATAACTTTCAGCTGAAGAAGCACAAACAGAAGAAAAGAGAAGAAGAAGCTGACGGATTAAACAGATCTGCACAAACCTAAAAACACACATGAACTAATAAATGAGTTAAAGATCAAATCAGTAAATAATTAAATGAACTGATTAACAGGAGTGGATGAATAATTAATGAATGAACAAGTGAGCGAGGGAGTAAACAAAGGAGAAAATGAACACAGGTGACGGAGCACGACAAACAACAAACTAATCAGATTCTCATGAAGTCGGCATCACGCTGCCAAAACCCCTCAGCTCATCGTGGTTTAATCTGTGTGACTGTCAGCCGGCCTCAAAAGCTCTGGAACAAAGGGAACAGCAGTCAGTGAACGCAACGCAACGCAACGCAACGCAACGCAACACAACACAACACAACACAACACCACACCACACCACACAACAGGAGACACGTCTGCACATCTGAGCTTTAACAGGTTTGAATGTTGACCTGTTTTCATGATCTTCAGAGACACAGGACTCTTCTTCATGTTATGACCTGATTTGAATGATTTCAGTTTGTTCACAACAAATCATTTACAGCCCATATTCAGACGGCTCTGAATACTACACTACCCATGAGCCTTGGCTCCCATCACTACGGAGGTGTGAGTTAGAGTTGTAGCACATTCAAAAAGCTTCGTTGTCACAGCGACACAACGAGACTGCTTCAAATGTTTCCTTCTCCTGGGCAATGAAGGCTCCAATGGGTGGCCCGGGTGGGCGGGGCTTGGGGTGCGGCTGAGGATGGTGACTGCTTTGTTGTCACCATGCTGTGAGCATTTCTTATTAAAATGACCTTGTTTTGTCCGACTTTTACAAAGTTAATGATAAACTTGATCATAGTTTTATTTTACATCAGCCTCAGTGACCCCTGTGACCTTTGTCTGTGCCTGCAGCAGGGATCAGTCAGGTCAGCTGAGCCGTCACTGAGCCAAGCTAATGACTGAAACCAGCACTGCTGAGTGAAGCGACTCACTCAGCCATTTTACCAGCTAGTTTCCTCCTGTTGCTGTCTGATGCACGTGCACACTCATGAACGAAAGTCACGTATGTCCTGAGTGACACACAAACAGTGTGTGTGTAACAATCAGACAAATCCTGCCTGATTGTCTTTCCTCCTTCCAGTCGAACCGCTGCAGCAGGATGAAGTGCACAGACTTATATAGATCCTGGCTTACACACACACACGCACACGCACACACACGCACACAGACAAGCCTTTTGGTGGATTACCATTAAATAAATAAACAATATATAATTCCCAGTTTTCGTCACACTCACTAAAGCCCAAAATTAGTTCAGCTAAGTTTGTTGTTGTTAATCTGATTTTTTTGGATCTAAATCTGGTGTTTGGTTTGATACCAGAACATTTGAACAGCTATAATTAAATCTGAAAATGTTTGTGTCTGTTAAAGCTTCTGTTATAATCCCTAAACTTGAACCTCCTCGGTCACACTCCTGACACGGTGTCTGATCCTCACCTGTGGGACAGGACACACCTTTGACATGGTGCTGGCATCCAACAGTTTTTGTCTCAAAATCAGTTTCCTTCATCCCAACTGTCTGGGACCTGAGAGCCGCTCTTTGAATTCACAGAGGGGCCCCTGTTGGCTTAGGGCCCTAAGAGGCCCCTTAGTTAGCGTAAGGCTCAGTGTTAGCATTCCTATAGGTACAAACAAAACCACACACATCCACACTGCACATACTGTACAAAAAGTGTGATGCACACACACACACACACACACACACACACACACACACACACACACACACACACTCACACACTCATCTACACATTTAAGTGCCTGGATAAACAAACACACAGAAGCAGGGAGTGTGCAGAGGGACCGGGAGCGTTGTCCTTGTTTGAAGTGATCAATAATGACAGCTGAGAAATACCCAGAATGCAGATGGATCACCGCGGCGACTAACGGCGGAGGTCGAGTGTTCATCAGCTCAAATGGAGCGTGGTGAAATATATAGATGTTGTAGCCGAGTGAAACATCGCCTCACATTACTTTACATTTAGCTGACTGGCTTTTAAGTGGCTCGCTCGGGCGTGAAGACTTTGTCAAACACGAGTTAACACCCACGCACGGATGTCGAAACAAGCGCACCCAGACTCCCTGTTGTTTTGTTGCATTTTAACTTGAAGTGTTGAGCCAGCACTTGTTTCTTTTTGCCGCGACAGCAGAGCAAGCTTCAGATCTGAGCTCAGACTCCTGTGAAAAAGGTCAGAGGTCACAGACACCTCAAAGAGAGAGCAGCTGTCTGTGCACAGTGGAAATACATTTCATTTAGTTTCAGGATTTCGATGTGAAATATTCCTCCTCTCTGCTGAAGGTGGAGCCTCTGTGACGGCAGCCGCAGCAGAGCCTGCAGTCAGGCCTGGTCCTGATCGGAGCCTCACGTCTGAGTCCATCTGCATGTTAGAGGTTAGGGTTTGGTTTGGGCCTGAAATAAAAATGTTACCATCACCATTAAATATCACTGCAAATATGATGACCTACTGTCATTAAGGACAGTGTTCAGCAGCATTTCATCCAGCACTGAACCCAAATGAATCCTTCTCAGTCTCGTTATGGACCAGAGTCTTCAGTCTGGGACGTGGTCTAATTAACCACATCAGTCTGTTAAATGTTTACTGACTCTGAACAACAGGAGAAGCCGACTGTCTTTAGACTCTGCTGCCTGTGGCGAAGAGTCACACTCACAGAGAGCATGATAACCACACAAAACTTAAACTTTAGTCTTTACAGAACTAGTTTATAACAGATTTAACCAGCTGGTTTATAACATAGAGATTTAACCAGATGTTTTATTATGAAGAGATTTAAACAACCTAAACAACTCTCACATCCAATTTAAATATTAAAGCTCCATATTTTAACTCCTCCAGTGTTTTATCTGAAGTGTTGATCTCCATTAGGAGATATATTTGTGGTTTTAAGAACCAAAAACCATCTCAGTGTAGTTTTCCAGGTGGGCGGGGCTTGGGGAACGGCTGAGGGTGGTGACTGCTTTGTTGTGACATCACAAAGTTCCAGAAGTCCTGACGGCTGGTTTTAAGGCTCAGTGTCTGAATACAGGCTGTGTGCATTTCTCTGTGGACTGAGGCTTTGATACTTTCACAGTATTAATATAGAACCTAGACCTGCTTTATAATCACAAACACATGGACATCTACCTTTAGACTGGAGGGAGCTTTAACTTATCTCTGAATCTATCTCTGTATTTCATACACCAGACCTCAGAGAAAAAAACTAAAATTCATAGTAAATGATCCAGATCAGCCTCAGAATGTAACAGGGTCCCTCCTGGTCCACGACCTGTCCCTCCTCCAAGTTTGGTAAAAATCAGTTGAGTAGTTTTTGGCTAATCCTGCTGACAGACAGACATGGGGGGAAACATGATCTCCTTGGTGGGGGTGAGGATCCTATAGAAACACTATAGTTTCACATGAATAACATTAGTATCTCTCATTGAAATGACTGATGTGCTACACACACAGTTACTTTAATAAGGTTTTCATGAAACACTAATCCCATCCACACAGCACTGCAGCACCACTTAATCCCATTTGGTTCGACACAGTGATTAACACAATTACTGCAGTCCGTCTGGTTTACAAGAGCCAGAGAACTGAGTGGTGGAAAGAGCTGCATCGGCGCTGAGATTAGATCAAATCGCACCAGATTAGTGTTGATTTGATTGAATTTATTGGGTCTCTGTGGGAAAATTAGGTTATTGAAGCTACAAAAATAAAACTGTACAACACTACAAGCTCTCAATTACATACAAGCAGTAAGAGAAATATGTTTCTAAATAGCTGCTGTAAATTCCATGTTCTGTATGGAAGACTTTAATCTTGAACTCTGACTGACTGACTTCACACAAACTTGGTACAAACCTGGTCCAGGTCTGGACCTGTTGTTAAAGTTCACTGAACCGGTCTGGTTTCCTGTTGCTCAGGAGCTGCAGGAAGAGGAGGAGCTTCAACACACTGAGCCCCGCCTCCATTACAGCAAATAAACTACTATGATTACATGAATCATTATTATTGGAGGAGAGAGAGAGAGAGAGAGAGAGAGAGAGAGTCGCTAACTACTAAAGAAACTAGCAGATCTGAATAACGTAAACAACAGAAACACCATCAAGAGGAAATGAGAAGATACACTTCCTGCAGCACAACAATAAAAGTTTCTGTTCACTGAAACACTGGAGGGCTTTTAATTTGAAATGGTTACAGGAAGTATTGAGTTTTTATTAACACATAATCCAGAAACGGGAGCGATTGAAAACGAGGCTTCGCGCTAACATCCAGCTGTGACCAGTTCTGCAGATCCACCAGGGATCAGACTAAAGACCTGTTCTACCACCGAGGACCAGGTTTAGACCTGGTCTTGTTTTTACTCTGAAATGACTAAATGCAAATCAGTGGTGGTCACAGCCAGAATCAAAACACTAGTTGTAGATACTCGAAGTCTTTTGTTCCCCTCTAGGAGAACAGCTGATCTGACTGTGACCTCTGACCTCTGATAGCTACCTCACCTCTCATCAGACTGGACTCTGGTTCCTGAAACAGCAGCTCTGAGTTTCTGAGGACGTGGAGCATCGATCAGAGGGGGATTAGAAAAAATAATGAGCCGGGGTCACTGACAGGAGGTGATGATACTGTTCCCTCCACATTACATTATTATATATAATATAATTATATATATAAATTCATGGATTGTAATTTTCTGTATTAGACTGGCAGGGAGAGACAGAGCAATAAAAGTTTAATGGTGGGAGGAGAGACAGAGAGAAAGGAAGAGGGAAAGATGGAGGAAGAGAGATGGATCAGCCGATCTCCCAACATGACAGCCTCATCAGACAACCATGTGTGTGAGAGAGAGGGAGGGAGGGGGTGAGAGAGAGAGAGGAGGGGGGGCAAAGACAGAGAGGAAATTGTTCTGTCAGGATCTTCGGCTGTTGTATCATTATCTTGCAAGGCTCTGTGCTGCTGTGTCGTCTCCTCCCTCTCTCTCTCTCTCTCTCTCTCGCTCTCTCTCTCTCCCTCTCTCTCTGGTCTCATCTGCTCTGCTGTCCAGCCGTCTAATGGAACAGTCCATGCAAATAGCTCTGGTTAATAGAGCGAGGGACAGGAGAGAGGAGAGGAGGGTGGAGGAGGGGTGGAGGAGAGAACACCAGCCTTCAGTCTGTCCTCCCCCCTCCCATCAGCAGACATGTTACTGTGCAGATGCTTTCATACGTTGTAAATAGAAGCTGTCGTCACCCTGGTAGCAGTCAGTAGGAGGATGAAGGTGCAGGTCTCATTTGCCGTCAGAGGTTTCAGGTTGTTCAAGGCCATAAAAAGCAAAAACCACAGTGATGCAGCGGCTGCAGTTTAACAGGTACATCCCATCATCTGCTCTGTGGAACCATTCAGTCCCAACAGGAAGTGAGAATAAGCGGAGCGTTTTCAACACACCAATCATTAGCCGTGCTAACATCTGCAGTGTTGCCTGGTCAGTCCACCACTTTGGTCCAGACTGAAATATAAATAAATATTTTTTATAAAATATTTTGATTTGATTGATTTTATTAAAATGTCTGGACAACATTAGGATCATCTGTCAAAAAAAGCTGTGCCAACATTTAATAAACACAGACTGTAAACACAGATGGGCGGAGCCTCTGTGACATCACCCTCAGGTTTCTGAGGCTCAGAGTGAGCTGCTCCACCGTCGCCATCTTGGTGGTGCCTGACTCCGCCCCCAACTCCCAGCTAATCCAAATATGGTCAAAGAGGTGGGGCCTGTGTGGAGCTGAGACCTTGGTTCATATCAGTTTGCGGTAAGCATACGCTCACCCACCTGTCAGTCAAAGTGACCACGCCCTCAATTCTCCACACCTTTAGTCCTTAATAAAATGTGAACAGGTGAGTTGTATAAATTCAGCCGTACAGGTGTCATGAAGGAGGAAATGATCTCTAGAGACCAGAACAGTTTCTGTACCAGGCAGTTTCTGTAGGCTTTCTGCTGTAAAGTTGGACATTTGAACATGGGAGTCTGTGGGACTGACTCACTGCTGGAGCCAGACTCTCGTGGTCGTTAGAGGAACTGCAGCTCTCATCTCTTCACTGTTGAAGCTGGGTTATAATGTTCACATCACATAGATCCAAGTGTTGAGGAGAAAGTGACTTCAGCTGAAATATCAGATTTTAGTTCAGTGGCTCTTTAAAACAGCAGCTGCTGAGCTGCTTTTGTTTATTTTCCCTGGCAGGAGATGAAAGTCTTCACCCGGAGCAGCCGAGGAAACAGCCTGCTGCAAATTATTTCAGAAATCAGACTTTATGACTCATCCTCCACATATCGAGTCAGTTGTTGGTTTCAGGTGAAGAACCTTGATTCTCTATAAGAAAAGAAGAATCAGCCGGACGAGACTTTTAGTGAAGCTGAGTGAGACGTAGAGATATTTGAGCTTCAAGTGACCAATGAGGGGAAGTGGATCAGGCAGACTGGGTCGCGTTCTGCTGGCAGAGAACGCAGACATGCTGTCACACCACAGATATAGAGCGACACCTGATGCATGTTAAAAATATCTGTCAGCCCGGCGGGTCCAGACGCAGACAGACCCACAGCTGCTCTCATCAGCAGGTGCTTGTCGTGTTTTCAGCATGAGTCATGACACTGTTGTGTAACTAGAATTGTGCATCAGAAGGTTGTAAAGCGTCACCAGTGCTGAGGTGGTGTTTTGTGGTGGAGCAGAAATCTCGGCCCGAGCAGTGAGGGCTGATGAAAGTGAAATAAGTCCTGCGAGGAAGTGTCGGCCTCATCTCCTCGTCCTCCAGCAGCGTTTTATGAGCATCATTTGTCCAGAAATGAAACAACATCAATACAGTAAACGCTGCTCATCAAATGATGAACGTGTTTATCCCCCCCCCGGACAAAAGCCCCCGCAGCTCATCAGTCATCAGCTACTGTGAATATATTCTCTCTTAATATGACGCTTACAGTAATCCCCGGCCATGACCTTTGACCTCTACACAACGGTGCAGAGCAGTGTGCTGGTGCGTTGACAGCAGCTAACTGAGCATCGATCTGCCCTCCAGGCTGAACCTGTGCAGGCCGAGGGCTGCAGGTCGCTAATGCCCTCTAATCAAGTCCACTGCTGGAATAAAGAGGAGGAGGCTGAGGAGGCCGAGGAGGAGCAGGTGGAGAAGGAGGAGGAGTCCAGCATGTTACTGATCAGGTCTCTGTGAGTCTTCAGCCTTTCAGGAAACATGCAAAACGTCTTGTCTGTGAATCTTTAAAAAATATCTGATGATTGAAGTTTGTTGAAGTGAGAATGTTCCGACTCCACAGAGGAGCAGGTGAATCTGAGCAGATCTCTCCTCTCTAGATACTGAGGACGTCGGGATGTGTGAACAGTTCATGTGTGTTAATGTCGGTCTGAACCCAGCGAACACACCTGTGCTGAGCTCTGCCCTGGTTGGAACACAGAGCCCCGCGTCTTCATCGCGGCGTCTGAGCCTGAGCTGCGTTTACAGCAGCCAGCTTTTTAACCTGTGGCTTCAGTAGATTCATTCTGGTTAGTTTTTGTTCTTCGGTGGCTCTTCTACCTGCGGGGTCAGCTGGAGGTTAGATTCCTTTCTGAAAACCTCTGGTCCAGCCCCATCTCCTCTCTCCTCCACCTCCTGTTCGCCGCCATCGATGACACGTTTCTTGCTAATTTGGCGTCTTCAGACAGGAGAGCGGTGTTGTCTTGAAACAAGTGCAGTGAGGCAGAGCCCTGATGCTGTCAGAGCAAAAGAGACGGGACTTTCCTTGTTAATGATGCTCGCTTCCTCTCAGGCTCTGCCCTCTGGTACAGGAAATGAGGAGTGAGCCTCTGATTGTTTGCTTTGATTCCTGACGACATTTGCTTTTTCATCCTCGCTGCTCTCCCATTCCCTTTATTGTTTTTCTCCACATTCACCCCTCTCCTCTTCGTTCTGTGTTCTGCGTCTCTGTGCTCCTGTGAGCAGATAAGGGGATGTGAGCTGCTGTCGACTGCTGGGCAGATGACCCGACAGACAAACTGAACGCTCTGTTTTTTATCTAAAACGAACTGTTTCATTGCTGCACTTCTTCATAAAACACGCATGTTTCGGGTCACGTGCTGCAAACTTTGAGCCAAGACAGACAAACTCATCTGGACCTGAAATAGTCTAAATGTAAATGTCTGCTCTGCTCTCACTGCACCGTGTGAATAAATAGCCCTCCCCAGTGTGAGCGCCTGTGAGGGCCCCTGCTGTAATGTATGCACACTGCTGTAAAGAAAAGGGTTCTGTCAGCACACATGCATCGGTGACTGCTGAATAAAAAAACCTTAATACTCCTCAGGATGTCCTTTACTACGATTATCAACCCTTTGTGCTGCAGAGCGGCCGCCTCGCTGGACCTCTAATCCCAGCGAGGGACGTCCTCAGTGGGGCGAGGACTCAACACAGAGGCTTTATCACCTCAGGTATTAGTCTTCTTACAGTGCTGCATGTTGCTACATGCATGTTACTGTTGTTCAAGGTTTTATCATTCAGCACTTCCAAATATTAACTGGTGATTAACTGGTGATTAAGTCTTCATGTGTCTGAAGACGTTATTTTACCTCCTCCATCAGGGGGTCAACCCTGCTTCCATGTTCGATTGTAAACCAGGTCCAGAGGAAAACAAACTGAAAACAAGGTGATATTTTCTTATGGATCAAACACACAGACACGGGGACAAACTCAGGTCTTTGGTCTTTCAGGTCCAGCTGAGTCAAACCAAAAGAGCTGAGACTGAAATCAAATCTGAAGCAGAGTGAAGTATCTCCGTGGTGTATCTGAGTGTCTTTGTGTTGTCTTCAAAGATAGCAGCAGCAGAGGTGACCCGGTGGTACGGCGGGGGCTGCTGGATCTATTGTAATGTGGCAGCAGAGTTCGTTTAATCCCCGTCCCAGAGCAGCCTAATCCAAATGGAGCGCTGAATAGTCCTGCAGCTAATAGCCTCCCAGGAGCTTCTCCATTGGCTCTGCCTGCAGATTAATACACAGCCCGCTCCGAGCTGTTTCCACTCCGTGAGTCTGTGTGAGTGAAATTTCCTTTTGGCCTGCTCAGCTGTGTCTCCCTCTGTCTTTGTTGTACCTGTGTCTCTGAGTGAACCAGGAAACCAGACCACCACCGCTGTGCACGCTGCCAACATCAGCGAAGCCACCAAAGGACCTTACTGTGAAAACACACTCCCTGAGAGTCACAGTACAACCTGCTCTGTACAATATACACCCAGGATAAAACCTACCTCTGACTCAGTGCAGCATCTTCACATTTACATTTATCTTTTACAGTCGTGTTTGTTTTCCTGCGGAGTATCTGACCTCCACCTGCAGCTTTATTCAGCTGACCTCTGCTTCTGTTCAGACGCTCACTGCTCCTGGTTCAGGTTGGTGAGAGATCCTGCTTTAACATTTAACCTGATCCACCATCTTTCACCAGCCTGAACCTGCTCTCTGTTGTTGTGTTGTGCATTTCATACGCCCGTTATCCACCAGACGGTCCAGTACCAAACAAGGTCACAGGTCGTCTGTCAGCAGGTTACTATGACCCAGAGTTCAGTTTTGTTGCTAGGCGACATCTAGTGGTCGTCGTTAAGATAAAATAAGTTGTGGATGTACTTATTTTAACCAAATCACCATCTTTTCCTGAACCTAACCGACACATGATGTTATAGTAACCATGGTGACGAAGGCAGGTACGCCGCTCTCGATACAGTCTGTGCGTTTATTATAACCATTGTAACCATGACAACCAAGGTTAGGTATGCATGCTGTCATAGGGGTCACACCTCCTCTGACCTCACTGCCTTTAAAACATGTTGGGATTCATTCATTCAAACATGAGCCATGACTGTAATGAGTAGTATACATATATACATACATATATATATATATATATATATATATATATATATATATATATATATATATATATAGACAGGGTTAGTCAGTGTCAGTAAATGTAAATACTCTTAGATTTTAGAGCTGTTGACGTGTGTCAGTAAACAGACCTTTAACCTTTAACCTTTAACCTGTGTTAACATGAGTTTAAGATATAAAAGCACAGAGAGTCCATGATGTTGATCTTCCATCGTTAAAACGCTCTGTGCACCTGTAAATGTCGACCAGGCTGCACAGCAGAAACCAAACAAGCTTCAGCTTGAGCTGCTCGTCCTCCCACGTGGAAGTTACTGACAGATTTTCCAGCGGCGGAGCATCCATGAATTAAACATACTCCCACCTCTGACTTCCACCTGAGCAGCTGGGAGCTGAAGACCTACACACACCGAGTTACTTCCTCAACAACATGTGATTGGATGTTGGATGGTTTTGAACAGTGAGGTGAGGGTTTCGATCTCCTCATTTACTTTACACTGATTCCCTCCTGAATACCTGCTGATGGACTCTGAACAGCTGATCATGTTTACCTGACAGGTGATGGCAGGAAGGAAGTGACTGGTCACATTCAGTCCCAAACCCCTGACTCACTCTCTCCTTTTCATCCCTCCTTCTGAACTTTGTCCTAGTGTCCTAAGTCCTCATTCCCTCCTCCCTCCTGCCTTATCTCCAATTTGTGCTTCCTTACTTCCTTCTGCCCTTCTTCCCTTCTTCTTCAGCCCACTCCTTCTCCTCCTCCTCCTCCTCCTCCTCCTCCTCTTCTCTCTTCTGCCCTGCTTTGGTATGAAATTGGTTTCTAAGTGATTTATGAACAATGAGAGGCTTATAAAGAGTTTATGTCGTAACTCTTCATTACTTCACTATTAACTGCCTTCTTCTGTTCAGTGTGTGTGTGACTTATGAGTGTGTGTGTGTGTGTGTGTGTGTGTGTGTGTGTGTGTGTCTTAAAACCATTTAAAAAGCACCTTATAATGAATTCGGGCTTGATGGATGTCATTAAGGAAATCGTCCTGAGAATTCATTACTTAATTTTTAGTTGCTCAGTCCTCAGGCGGGAGCAGTGCATCAGTGAGAGACTTCTGATGGTCTTTAATAAGACATAACACAACAAAGTAGAATCGTAAATAAAAAAAACAGGAAAGCAGCTCAGCAGCTCCCACACACTCACCTGCAGCAGCGAACAGCCCACACAGGCTCAGACGACCCTGGTGTTGTGCTGCGCAGCCTCCAAACAGACTGAGCACAAACTGGATCCTGCTCCGTCATGTAAACAGGTTTTCATTGAACAAACATTTCTCCTCTCTCACCACCCAGCTCCTCCCTCTCCTGCTGTATGTTTCCTATGAGCCACTTCTGTTAGAAGTTATGAGTGTGTAATGGCGGCCGACACGCCCGCTGTCAAACCCTAAATGTGTAAATTGAAACTCGGCGGCGTCACAATCAATATCTCGCCCTCGAGACAGGAAGATATTATTTCCCGGCTGAGTGTGTGTGTCTGCGATCACACTATGCTACATGCTCGGGGGCACGTTGACTGCTGCAGGATGAATACAGTGCAGATGTGAAAAGTGGGGATGGATGGCGGAGCTCGCTGGGTTTAGTTTCAGCTGCAGGTAAACAGATGAGGAGACATGGGAGCGCAGCTGATGACTGTTTGTATGTTCCATGTTATGTGAGGGCAGCAGTGAATGCTGGGAGGTTCTTGTTGTGTTGTATCCACACAGCTTCATATTGTTAAGCTCTGGCTTGTTTCCCTGGTTCTGCCTCTTTACCTGCAGCTTTTTCAGAGGCTGTTTCTCCAGGAGGCTGCAGAGAAAACCCTGTGAGGACCAGGCGTCCCTCAGAGCTGCACCGGCTGTTTGTGGTTTTAATCTCACTCATACCTGACAGGATCTGCCTTAATCTGGAAATTTAAAGTCCCACTACAGATTACAGACCAGTGAATCAGTGTCTCAGCATCTGTTGAGTTTCTCCGTCCTCCCTCCTCTGGGTCAGGAGCGGTGGAGGCTGTGCTGTAAATGATTAATGAGAAGTCGGGTGGTGTTGAGGATGCCAGTTCTGACGGCTCCTCCAGCTTCTCAGCCTGGTGACTCACTAGGTTCACTTGTATTTACAGAGAAGTGCTGGACAGTGAAACACAGGCTGTGTCTGTTTTCTGTGAGTCATGAGCTCCAACCCTTTATTTTCACATGAGGTCTCTGCAGGAGTCACTGAGCGACACTGGGCTCAGATTCACCGGAGGAAAGTTTCAGAAGGACCTTCCTCCTCCTGGTCAGTCTGATAAATGAGAGACTGCAGCAGCGGCAGGCTGGTCAGTTTTATGATGTGTGCTCCGCCCACAGAGACAGCTAACATCCACACAGCTGCAGCAGCTCCACCCAAACAGAGCTACACCAGCTCTCACTGAGCTGTGTAATGGATTGCTTCATGTTTTGATCAGCGACGCAGCTGCAGTGTCGTCACTCACACTCGGAGCTGAATGTACTGAGGAGACTCGTGTCTGTTACACTCAGCAACAGTGACACAAACACCCTGTGAAAGTGACTTTAATGTGGTTCTTAAAGTCCTGAACAGAAGGTAGTGTGTCTTCTTTAATTAGGCCGTGTAGATGCTTTCTTCCATAGCCCAGGGTCCATTATAAGAAAAGCCAGTTTTACTTACATCTGGTGAAACCTTGGGAATATTAAGGAGCAGCGACCGAGCAGAGCGAGTCTGATGTATGTAGGTGTCATTAATGAGCAACTCAGGGTTTTTTCTTCTGTCTGAGGCTGTTTCTCTCTGTAGAGCTGCAGCCAGGTTTAACTCACACACACACACACACACACACACACACACACACACACCACTCACCACTTATGTTAAGAAGTGATTTAAGCATTAAATTAAAAATCTTTCAATATGAAGTTTTCGTCATGATCCTTTCATCAGGATGTTACAATAACCTGAACCTCTCCTTGTGTTTGAGACTGAACCATCATTTTCTGTCAGTGCTGCAGAGATAACACCTCCAGCATTTAATAGCAGACACATGGAACTGGTCTATATTGAACACACTGGCTTAAAAAAGCTCTAACATACAGACAGAAATGTCTCTGCAGCCTTTTCTGACTCATGAGCCACTTGAAAATCTCGTTGACGGCCCACATCCAACAGTACAATACAAATTTACACTTTTTATTTTAATTTATTTTTCTATTTTATTTATTTGTCAGGGACCATGTGCAATAGACATTAAACAAAGTCGAGTGTTGCACCAGATTTTAGCTTATTAGCTAATTCCCATCTGCAGTCGCTGTGGGAAGGTCAATACAGGACACAAGAGGGAGGGTAGGAACAGGAAACAGTATAAGAGAAGGGCATTGCAATAAGGAAATACACAATACAATAACATAATATGATATATATATATATATATATATATATATATATATATATATATATATATATATATATATATACACACACAATATAAATACACAATACAATAACATAATAATGACAAGGATCAAACAACCAGGACTGAAGTGAAAACAGGAGCAGCTCAGTTTTTCTTTTTTGCTTGACAGGAGAGATCAGTTGTTGATTCACCATCTCAAATATTAAAAAGATAAATACTTCAGATTTAAAAATGGACAAAAACAGCATAAACTCTCATTAAAGAAACCATTTACAAATACATTTATTCATCAATATTCATCAATAAATAATAGTTTTTGAAAAATGATTTGAAAAACATTTTAAAGAGAGGAATACAGAACGTACCTGGTGTCCTGCTTCGATTCCTTTTTCCTGCTGCTTTTCCTGTTAGCCAACTTCTCCATGAGCGTCAGTGCTTTTAAAACCCTGGATATGATATGATTGGTTAGTTCTCCAACCAATCAGAGAGCTTGTTACAGCCCGTGGCCAATGGGGATTGTTTTAATGTAATGTAATGCTGTTTTTGTAAATCTGTTTTTAAATCTGAAGTGTTTTATTGATGGATGAACAGTTTATTCTTTTTACAGTTCATATTTTCTTTGCCTATTACAATATGAAATTAATGAAATTCATTGCTTCCTCTTCCTGTGACACCCCTGCTCCTGAACCTGTTGTGAAATGTAGACATTGATAATTATAACAGGAAACAGTTATTACATTTACTGCAGCCTTATTACATTATTACATTACTTTTTATTGCATTATTAGCTGGAAATGTTATTATGTTAATGGCAGTTATTGCATGAATGGAAACCTGAGTTATGTGTCATGCACTACAGTTTTATTGTGCAGCTGCTGAGTGTTGCTGCAGCTCTGCAGCTCGACACTCAGGCACATAAACAGTCAGCAGCACTACAGACACACAGCGACGGTGAAGCTGCTGCTCCATCAACACCAGCAACAGCTGCTCACGATGTCCACGTACGGGTGAGGACTCAGGTTAAAACAGGCTCATTGTACAGAGGAGTCGTTAGCGATGCTAATTAGGTGAATCAGAAGAAAATGACGGCGGCTGCTGCTCCTGTGATCTTTAGACCACAGTGAGCCGAGGAGATAGCAGATCATTTAAATGTTCAGAGCCCCGAAGCTTCACAAGCTGGTTTCATGTCATGTTAGGGAGGCGAGAGGAGGAAATGTGATCTCTGTGTGTGTGTGTGTGTGTGTGTGTGTGTGTGTGTGTGTGTGTGTGTGTGTGTGTGTGTGTGTGTGTGTGTGTGTGCGTGTGTGTGTGTGCAGGCAGAGGGATAGTGTATTCACCCTCTCTGAGTCACAGACAGCCAATTATAAAAACCCAACGGCCACCTCGCCCTCTCTCTCTATCTGCCTCACTCATTTCCTACCTCTCTCGCCCGCCCTGTCTCATTCTCCATCTCTCTCTTATCTTTCTCACTTGCACTATTTTTATCTCTCTCTCTCTCTCTCCCTCTCTATATATAAATCTCTACTTCATTAATAAACCCCTGTTGAGGTAAAACTAGGAGAGGAAGTAATGAAAGGAAAGGGAAGGAAAGGAAAGGAAAGGAAAGGAAGGGGAGAGTGGAGGGAGATGAAAGCAGAGGAGAGAGGTGAAGAGTTGAGAGAAGATAAAAGGAGAGGAGAGGAGGATATGAGCGTGGAGAGGAGCAGAGGAGGTGGTGGGGGAAACGAGAGGAGGCGGCAGATTCAATTAGATTAGTTTTGACTCTGTTCATGTCTAAATGGAAATTAAATCTTGAGGACGGGAGGTGCATTAGGACAATACTTCACCCCAGCTCAGAAACACTTCCTGTTTGCACTTGTTCTCCTTTGCTCCATCACTCAGTTCACTGAGAGTTTAACCCTGAGCCACAGACGCAGAGAACATCTGGGAGAATCTGAAGGGAAACAGCTGGTTTTTACAGGACTGGACGTAAACATAACTCTAACTCGTAGACCGCAGCCTTCAGAGGACGCGGTCTAAGAAGGTGTGGCCCTTTGTTGCCCTGGAGACGTGAAGGCCGGACTGAAATGAGACGGTCTGGTCCATGAGGACTGCATTTCTTAAAATGAGACGGCCTTGATGCACCACTGTGACAGAGTCGCTCTTGAGACGCAGCCTCTGAACCGGGACACAGGTTGATCCTCAGGAAGACGAGATGTGGCCATGTTTCCTGCAACTGGACTGATCGGTGGAGGCAGTAATTCCAGTTTCACTTTGGGTTTATTGCACTGAGTGAATTAACTCTTCAAGTGGAGCGACAGAAAATATTTCATGTATCTCAAGCTCTTGTAACATAAACAAGTGCTGACAGCAGGTTCACTGTCTGAGAAGCATCATTAGATAAACAGTGAACCCTCTGTGGCTCTTCAGTTATCTCCTGGATCCTGACTCCGAGGATCCAGCAGCTGCTTGAGGCAGGACCAGGTCCCACACACACTGGTGTGATGTTTAAAGATTATACAATAAATCACAGACTGAGCAGCTGTGCTTCAGGTGGAGCAGGTGAATTCAGCCTGGTGTTGTTATAATCACTGTCCTTATCCCAGCTGCTTCCTCCTCCTCCTCCTCCTCCTCCTCCTTCTCTGTGAGGTGTGTAACTGTAACACACACTCCTCACCCCCTTCCTCTTATAGTTTCAGGTTGATTTTCAAAATAAAAGCTCTGTGCTCGCAGCAGCCTCTGCTTTGTGGTCCCTGCGGCCCTGGGTGTTGTCTGTCAGGCTACAGGCAGCCGCTCTGAGCTGGGGCTGAAGGCTGGAAGACGACCTGCTGACAAACAGGCACCGACCATTAATGATCAGTCATCCAGGTCATGTTTGATCTAAAGTTGAGTTGAACGTCAGTCAAAGACGTGGTGGTAAAACATCTACCTCACATGTACAGGTATATCAGTATATAAGTGATTATATATGATATATTAAATATTATATATTATTTATATTTTCTGCCTCTGCAGCAGCGACGCTCAGGACCGGACACATCATGTTTTCAGTATCTCCGGATCACCTGCAGAGAACTTCTTCATGTTCAGAACAAACTCTCACTCAAGGATAGACTCATTAGAATTTGATGGTCAGAGGTCAAAGGTCAAGGTCACTCTGTCCTCACAAAACTTGGTTCTGGCCATAACTCATGAGAATGAATGTGCTGATTGTGATGAAGTAAAGTTCATACTTTCTCGAGATTCCTTCAGTTTCCAGATAAACTTCTGTCACAGAGGAGTTTTCTCTGAGCTGTGTGGTGGAGCCTGGGAGTCTGAGAGTCTGAGAGTCTGTGAGTCTGAGGATTCACTGCTGCTGTGGATCATATGAAACCAACTGACTCTGTCTCTGCTGTTGTCAAACACAATAATCACTGTGTTTAACAATCACTGTCTGCTCCTCTCAGCTGATTTTACTCTGAGATGTGGCAAAAATGAAATGATTGAAAAGCTGAAGGATGTTCATACTGTGTGTGCGTGTGTGTGCGTGTGTGTGCGTGTGTGTGTGTGTGTGTGTGTGTGTGTAGCTGTTACTTAACTTGATGAAGAGGTGTGTGTCCAGGCTGTATTGCCTGGGACAGCTGTGCTGCTCGGAGCAATACAGTCGTCACGCACCATCTGCCATCACACACACACACACACACACACACACACACACACACACACACACACACACACACACAGCACGATTCAGTCTTTCTGTTTTGTGTTTCATGCTCTTCAGCTCTCTCTCTCTCTCTCTCTCTCTCTCTCTCAGACACCTTTTGATTTTAGTGTGTTAGTGTGTGTTAGTGTGTGTGTGTGTGTGTGCAGCCTGTCGAGAAGGCAGTGTGTTTTAATTAGCCTGTATGCCTCTGTAACGGCTGCTCCTAAACACCAGTATCGCTCCCTGGAGACACGAACAGGTGCCATAGTGTGTGTGTGTGTGTGTGTGTGTGTGTGTGTTGAGGGGGTGGTTGCATACTTGCGTCTCAGCATCTGTGTGTGTGTGTCACAAACAATGGAGAACTTTAGCACAGATAGATGACACAGGGATACACTAATAGGTCCACTGGGACTGCAGCTTCTTTTAGTGTGTGTGTGTGTGTGTGTGTCTCTGTGTGTGTGTGTGTGTGTGTGTGTGTGTGTGTTTCATGCCTAATGAGCATGCTCCTTAACATCAGAACAGTCGTTCCTTCCCGACCGGGCCGTGTGTGACAGCACGTCTACTGGCTGACTAATGGACGGATGCACTGACTGGCTGACTTAATAACTGCCTCGTTGACAGACTGGTGGCTCATATTTTTAATTAGTGTGAGAGAGACGTGTAAAAAATGGCCTGTTTTTGATTTTACATGTCCAGGTGTCTGTTTGACGGAGGTTGGATTAAAGCTCCACACAGTCTAAAGGTAGATGTCCATGTGTTTGTGATTATAAAGCAGGTCTAGGTTCTATATTAATACTGTGAAAGTATCAAAGCCTCAGTCCACAGAGAAATGCACACAGTTTGTATTCAGACACTGAGCCTTAAGATCCTCTCCTCTGATTGGCTGACTGACCTGTTGTTACTAGAGCTCCAGAGAGAACCTGAGAGAGGAGATTTAAAACTACACTGAGATGGTTTTTGGTTCTTAAAACCACAGACATATCTTCTGATGGAGATCAACACTTCAGATAAAACACAGGAGAAGAGTGAAACACGGAGCTTTAATCCTGTGGTTGAATCCCAGACTCACCATCATCCCTGAGGCGTCAGAACGTGGAGGAGAACTGGATCAGACTGTCATCATGGCTGCTCACAGTCCTGATCCCAGATCTGTCTCTGGTGCTGTTTTCCTAATAAATCACGCAGGTTGTGAACAACAGTTTTTCATTGGTCAACACGTCAAGACAGTGATCACCTGACCTAACACAGTGACCTGGTTGTGTGAACAGTGAACAGGAGCAGTGAGGCCTCAGCTACAATGTAAACCATAACCCGTGTTTCCCAACCTGTGGTCCGGGGCAGTGAAGTGGTCGCTGATCTTCCTCTGCTTCATTAGAACATAAGTAGAGACGGTTTAGAGGCTGTGGTTTCTACTGTAGAAGCAGCGTCACTGGTTCTTTTTCTTTCTCCAACACTGGAATCTTTAAAAACAAAGACGTGGAATCAAAAGAAGTGTTGAGTTTATTGAACATGATGATCTGACGCAGCAACATCAGCTTTATATAACATATGACACAAGGTTGAAACTTGTTGATGTAAGGTGGCCTGAATTTAAGGTGGACTGAACGAAACACTGAGCTGAAACCAAACACTGCAGCTTTTTTGAAACCAAATAATGAAAGCGGAGCCCGGAGGCTGCGAGCATTTATTATTTCACAGGAACAGGACATTTATCACAAAGATTAACAACACGCTCCGACATCTGCATATTACAAACGTATGTTTTTTACTTCAATAAATCATTTGCAGCCCCAGGTTGGAAACTCCTGCTCCACTGGACCGCATAAAATCTACTTTTAAAGTTTCAACACTACTTACACAATGACTCAGCAGCACAACACAATACTGTACATACATATACACACAGTGTTTGTGCATTGAAGATGATCTGGGTGGAGTCTGACTGTCTCTGCAGAGACGCTGTCTGTTTCCCTCTGAGGCAGGAACATTTGTGCAGCGTTGTGAGTGTGCGACTGGAACCGTTGCCACGGTGTTCTGTTGTGTTCTGTTGTGTTCTGTTGTGTTCTGTTGTGTTCTGACATGTTTTTGTGTTGTGTGACAGTTATTCTAAGGCTCAGTGAAAGGCTTGATGGATAAATATTGTTTTTGGGAACATGACAGTCTTTTGTAATAGAAGAGAGTGTGTGTGTGTGTGTGTGTGTGTGTGTGTGTGTGTGGACTGTTATTGTGTTCTCTGTGTGTTTGTCTTTGTTTATTCATGTGCTTCTGCTGAAGTGTGTGTCAACAGTGCAGTGTGTGATTTAGTGAGTCTGTGTCTGTGAGTGGAAGTGTTTAGGGAAGTGATGAGGCATGTAGGATATTAGAGCGAGGACTGTCACTCTGTGTGTGTGTGTGTGTGTGTGTGTGTGTGTGTGTGTGTGTGTGTGTGTGTGTGTGTGTGTGAATGAGTGTCTGGGAAACTCTCCAAAATAGGATGTACCCCCTCCAATCACCAGCTGTTTACCTCAGATAGCTGCCACTAAATTTGGAGGACCACACACACACACACACACACACACACTTATTCACACACACTCACTCAGTTTCTCTCCCCATCAGATTTCATTAGACGATCTTTGCATGATGCTAAGGTGGACTCGTGAGCGTGAGATTGAAGTGAACTGTGTGTGTGTGTGTGTGTGTGTGTGTGTGTGTGCGTGTGTGTGCAGACAGATGGCCCAGTCCTCACTGACATTGGGCTGAACCTTGAACCTTGAACTTTGACCCTGATGTCAGTGATGTGGTTAGTCAAGCTCAGTTCACTGTGAACTCTTGTTTTCTAACAGACAGAGAAGCTTCTAGAACCAGGACTGAGGGATTTACTGATGGGTCTGATGTCAGAGAATCAAACCTGAAACACAGTCAACCAACCAGAGACTCGGGACCGAGGGACAGGAAGTGAGGACACGTGACTCATTTCTGGGTTAAAGGACTCCTTCCTGCAGGACTCTGTGACTGCGCAGCACCATTTTATTTACCGTAAAAATGTACCAGAAACATTTGTCCATGCACAGTCCTGTGAGCTGAGAGGTCGTCAGGGCCGACACAAGACATGAAGCATCAGCAGTGAAGAGCTGAGAGCTGCAGTTCTTCTAACGACCACTAGAGTCTGGCTCCAGCAGTGAGTCAGTCCCCAGAGACTCCCATGTTCAAATGTCCAACTTTACAGCAGAAAGAAACATGTTTACAGCCTGGTACAGAAACTGTTCTGGTCATGTTAAGGCCTGGTCTTCAGGACGACTCCCATACATTTCTGGAGTCACCATCTCCCCTGTGGAGTCTCTTAGAAGGCTGGAGTTACAGGGACGTGTGGATCTGATCTGGATCTGGTACAGCGAACCCTCCAGTGTCCCAGCAGCTCATCGAGCCCTGGATTTAACACAGACCCTCCTGGAGCCAGACTGAATCCACCATCAGATCTCTGCAGTAAATGTCAGGTGTGTGTGCAGCCTCCTTGTGTCTGACTGTCTCCAGCTCCACCAAACTTTCACCTCTGGGTGCTGCAGGGACTGAACCGTGAGCTCCCTGCTGCTGGGAGCAGAGACCTGTTGCACGTTGTGATGAAGTTCTCTCTGAATCAGAGGCCGAGAGCTGGAGTAAGGATCATCTCCACAGCCTCTCTGTTCCCTCGGACCTGGAAGACACTAAATGTGACAGGTCCCAGTCAGGACTGATGGACCGGTCCTGGGAGAAGGACGTGGAGTTACAGCTGCTGTGATGAGGAGATGAAAAGTGGCTTTCCAGATGTAAGAACATCTGTCCAGTTTGGTCTGTCTGGATTTCCACTTGTTCTCATAGGGTTTTTTTTGCCTTTTGTTTTGTTCATATCTTGTTTAGTTTACTGTGTCTAAACACTGACTTTTTTTATTTTTGCTTTGCTAAAAATATTTTAAAAATGACATTGTTTGAAGAAAAAAAACATTAAATTGTAGAAGTAAAATGTAAAAACGAATAAGTATTGGCTGACTTTAAATAACAAGCCTCTGCATGTGTAAGATTTTCTGTTTATTTCACAACACACCACTGTTTCAGTGCAGACAGGGGACGAGAGCGGTGACTGTTCCCCGACACATTTCCATTTGTCTCATAGCAACAGCAGGAGCAGCAGCGGCTGCTCTGCACAGCTCTGACGGCTCAGCGCTGAGGAAACTGGACATCAGCACTTTGAAGAGAAGGTCATCTGCCTGCTGGCTGCAAGAGAACTGACGCTCTGTGTGTGTGTGTGTGTGTGTGTGTGTGTGTGTGTGTGTGCGCATGAACAGATATGTAAATATAATTTGCACTTTTAAGAGACACATAGTTACAACACATACACAAACACACACACACATACTCAGGCTAACACACAGAGGGACACACACACCAGGATCACTGGTACGAGTGTGTCCAGTAAACTGATGGTGTCGGCTGTGGTTTGAAAAGCTGCAGCTGAACGTGGAGGTGCAGGCTCCTGCTGCAGCACACACTGAGGAGGTGGTGCTCATGTGTTCATGTCCGTGTAGTTTCATGTGTTCATCTCTGACCTACTCTTGCGTGTGAAGGAGAAGTATCCTGTTGTCGGCTTCAGCTGTGAGCTCAGCTGCGCTTCAGGCCGAGCCCAACACACCATGTAAACATGCTTACAGTTTGCATGCTAACATGCTGCGTTAGCATCGAGCTCAGAGAGCAGCTGAGCCACACTCACCATGAGGCAGAGACGCAGCAGCTGGACCACTGATCGTCCACTCACACTTCATACAAGACGCTGATCATTAATGTGACATCACCAAAGTCTCCTTGGTTATTTTACTGTAGGTTGCTGGTTCGATCATCAGCTCCTCTGGTCCACATGTTGAAGTGCCCATGAGCAAAACACTGAAGTTTAAAGCTCCTGTGTTTTATCTGAAGTGTTGATCTCCATCAGAAGATATATCTGTGGTTTGAAGAACCAAAAACCATCTCAGTGTAGTTTTACATCTCCTCTCTCAGGCTTCTCTCTGGAGCTCTAGTAACAACAGGTCAGTCAGCCAATCAGAAGAGAGGCTCAGATCCTCTCTTCTGATTGGCTGACTGTTTTCTGAGTGATCCAATAAAAATACAGCAGATTTCAGGTAAACACTCAGAGAAACCTGTAAGATTGGATGGTGGGTCTGGGTGGGCGGGCTTGGGGTGTGGCTGGGGGCGGTGACCGCTTTGTTGTGACATCACAAAGTTCCAGAAGTCCTGACGGCTGGTTTTAAGGCTCAGTTTCTGAATACAGGCTGTGTGCATTTCTCTGTGGACTGAGGCTTTGATACTTTCACAGTATTAATATAGAACCTAGACCTGCTTTATAATCACAAACACATGGACATCTACCTTTAGACTACTTTAGTGGAGCTTTAAAAACAAAAGCACCATGGTCATTCATTATGAACTCCAGATGCAGGAAGCAGCAGAGATGGTATTAAACTGACAAACAGATGTAAAGGTGAAGAAGCTTCCAGGTTTAGATCTGAACTTTCATCAGGTTCAGGTTTTCGCAGCAGGTCAGAGAGCTAGTCATAGATCAGTGTCAGCTGTGTCCCACTTTTAGCTCTCTGGCCTGGTCAGAGACTCTCTCTCTGTGTGTGTGTGTGTGTGTGTGTGTGTGTGTGTGTGAATTTCTTTCAATGTTCATTATGTGGAATTATTCATCCTTATGGAAATTCTAATTGAATTTCATGGTCTTAAATTAAGTGTCTGTTTGTCTGTGTGTGTGTGTATGTGTGTGTGTGTGTGTGTGTGTGTGTGTGTGTGTGTGTTATAGTGTTATATCACAATGTGAGGACTCACCTGCCAGCTGAGTGCAAAAAAAAAAAAAATTTTATGAGTCAATGCACTGTCCTCACAAGTGTAGTAACAGTAGTGTGTGTATGTGTGTATATTTGTGTGTGTGTGTGTATAAAACAGATGATGGGAGGAGAAGGCCAGAGGGAGAAACACAACTCTTTCAGCATCACTTCCTGCAACATTCAGCCTGAAGGCATCACCAGACGAGACCTGAATCACAGATTGGAGATTCAATAAATATTAGAAAGTGCGGAGTTACACTGCACTGTGTGTGTGTGTGTGTGTGTGTGTGTGTGTGTGTGTGTGTGTGTGTGTGTGTGTGTGTGTGTGTGTGTGTGTGGAGCATGTTGATAGTGGAGACCTACCACCAGTGTTTCAGTGGTTTAGGTCAGAAGAAGATGGATGAATGTTTCAGCATTGTGAACAAAGGACTGACGACTTTTCTTTTTCAAAATAAAAGGCTAAAATATGTCATTGTTTATGAAACATGTTGTGATCCCACATAGTCTAAAGGTAGATGTCCATGTGTGTGTGATTATAAAGCAGGTCTAGGTTCCATATTAATACTGTGAAAGTATCAAGACCTCAGTCCACAGAGAAATGCACACAGCCTGTATTCAGACACTGAGCCTTAAAACCAGCCGTCAGGACTTCTGGAACTTTGTGATGTCACAACAAAGCAGTCACTGCCCTCAGTCACACCCCAAGCCCCGCCCACCATCCAACCTTACGGGATTTGGTTTCTCTGAGTGTTTACCTGAAATCTGCTGTATTTTTATTGGATCACTCAGAAAACAGTCAGCCAATCAGAAGAGTGGCTCGTAGTCTCTGTCCTTAAAATATGGACCTTTAATGGGAACAGTGCAGCAGTTTTCAGGGGTAACGTGTGGACAAAGTTACAGCTCAGTGGAATTTAAGCTAAATATCATTTCTCATCATCTCATCGTGACGCTCGTGGTATCTTCTCTCTGCCACGTTTCAGCCAAACTGGGTCAGACCCACTCGTCTGTCCTGGGAGATGAAATTAGTTTGACTTCAAACACAGAAACTTGTGGAAATGTTTTTTTAAAAGTATCAGCAGTGCCACTCAGGTAACCCGGGGCTCCTTAGAGCCGGCCCCTCCCCCACTCGCCGGCCTCTCCCCTGCTCACTGGCCCCGTTGTTTTGTTTTGCTGAGATTATTTTTAAGGCTTTATTGGATTTGACACGCTGGGAGGGAAAAGTGAGTGGCGGCCGTGGCCTTCTCCTGCAGCGACCTTGAGCAAGGCATTCAACCAGCATGGTTAACGGGCCTGATGTTCTCCAGAGGTTCAGTGTGCAGAACTGTGTGAATGTCGAGCAGCACAGGGCTGATGGAGCGTCCACGTTCAGTCTGCATTCTCGACCAAATCAAGGCAAAAAAAGTGAATTATTAAATGTGAAAGCAAATGTGTTTATTTATTCAGAAGCTGTCTGATGAGGCCTTGACTTCCTCTGGTTTTAGGAGGAGCAGAGAGAATTAGTCGATGTTTCAGCTGCAGTTTGTCCCTGAAATAGTTTGACAACATCGAGGCAGAATTACGTCCTGTCATGTGAAGTCACTTCAGGTTGAACTTTTCAGAAAAGAGTCTCTCAAAATTGAAAACAAAATATTGGGGTTTACTTGAGCGAGCAGTGAAGGCGGGGGGTGGGGGGGTTTATAAGAACAGGAACAACACACACACACACACACACACACACACACACACACACACACACACACACACACACACGTATATTTGCGTTAGCTGGCTGTTAATAACACAAAGAGAAACAGCAGCTAACACAAAAACTAGCAGCTAGCTACAACGCTCTAGCTTAGCATGTCACTGTGCTGATGTTGAATATATCTGTTGCTGTGGAACATGTTTGTTCTCTGTGGAACGCTCAGCTGTTATTGGTTCATTAGCTGACCAATTACAATTCCAGGCAGGAGGGGCCGTTCATTTACCCCCCTACTGCAAACTGCTCTCTGTCATCAGCAGTGTCAGAGCAGCTTCATCCTCACTGTGTATTTTCAGACCGGGTCACCTGCCAGAGTGGGTGAGCCAAATATATCTGGGCTGATGTTGGTGTTTGCACCTCGCGTGTCCCACGACAGAAACAGGGATGAAAGCACAGAACAGTCTCTGGGACTCGTCTTTGCACCAGTCTGTAAAGTACGGATACAACATGCGTCTCTGCAGGATAGAAGGCAGATGAAAGGAAGTCACGTAGAAACGCTGCTGATGAGACAAAAAGCCTCCCAGAGGGTTTCTCCCTGCGAGAAATCAAAATGAAAAACTGATCTAAACGACATAAAAGTGGCACAAAACTTAAATGAGACTGGGAAATATGTAAAGGAAATGAAAGGAAGCTGGGCTCTTATTTTGTAGTATTTCTGTCAGATCTGGAAACGGTGACAAGAATCTTCACCAGTGACGACCAGACTGTGAGTGTTTGAAATAAAAAAACCAGAGGTCATGTGACTGTACAGTGACACCTCTGTGTGGTTTATCTGTGATCATTAGTCTAAACTGTCTGTGCTTCATCGCTCCTCATCATCGCCTCAGCACCAGGACACTGACCTGAGTAAAACCTGCCACTTCCTGATCTGAACCCTGCTGCTGCTGACATGAACAGTTAGATCATGATCTGAACTTTGTTTTCTCAGTAATGAATAGAATGAAAACCTGTAACCTGTGACCTGTTAACCTGTGACCTGTTAACCTGTAACCTGTTAACCTGTAACCAGTAACCTGTAGATTTTGAGTCCAGATGTGTCTGGACCAGATGTGGTGCTGCTCTGTGTTTGTTTGGTTTGAGTCATCACTTCCTGTTAGTGTTGTACAGTTCCCGCCTTGTGCTGCTTCAGGTGTGATGATGATGATGATGATGTCATTTCATGTCAATTCCTCAGGAAGGTCTGAGGTCAGAGGTCAGACCAGGACTCAGGAGGGTCGGTGGTGTTGGATTGTTGTTGTCGCTCCTCAGTGTGTGTGATCGAGAACGAGGCTGATTATTAGAGAAACATCCTGATGTTTGAAATAGCTGTGTGTGCGTGTGTGTGTGTGTGTGTGTGTGTGTCTGTGTGTGTGTGTGTGTGTGTGTGTGTGTGTGTGAGGTTTGGATAGAAAACAACTAGGACAGCAGAGGCCCTTGGTACCAGACCTGCAGGCATCCTGGCATCACACAAACTGCTAAGCCGACAGTGTGTGTCTGCGCACATACGTGTGTGTATGTGTGTGAGAATATTTGTGAATGTGTAGTTGTTTGTTAATGTTTCTGTATATGTGTTTGTGTGTGTGTGTGTGTGTGTGTGTAAATGTAAGGGTGTGTATCTGATCCTGTCTGTGTTATTCTGGCTTATATGCCTATGTTCATCAGTGTGTGTGTGTGTGTGTGTGTGTGTGTGTGTGTGTGTGTGTGTGAGGTGCTAATGCTTGCTGGCACTGAGATTCTTACACTGCAGGGTTTCACCCAACACAATGAAACGACACAACACTCTGCAGAGGTTAATGAGTGTGTGTGTGTGTGTGTGTGTTTGCATGTAGATGTGCATTAAAGCGTCTTTGCATATACGTATGTGTGTAATAAGACAGGTGATTCTTCTGTGCTGCAGACCCTGTCGCACTCTGACAGATGGGGTTTTCACAGCATAGTGTGTGTGTGAGTGTGTGTGTGTGTGTGTGTGTGTGTGTAATGTATAAGCATTTCTCTGTACCACCATCTGTGGCTGGATGCTAGTTTAGACTGAAATATTGCTTCATTCATCACCCAGCAGAACTCACACACAATTTTTTTTCATCGATTTACTGGGTGTGTGTCTCCTCGTGGATTTGTGTGTGTGAGTGTGTGTGTGTGTGTGTGTGAGAGAGAGATGTAGAGTGACCACAGATCCATTGTACAGAATCCTCCATGTGGAAAACCTCTCGCTCTGCCTGCCTCCAAACATTCATCTACTGTGTGTGTGTGTGTGTTTGTGTGTGTGTGTGTGTGTGTGACCTGCAGCTACAGAGTGAGTGATGGTTTAGTGCCCGTGTGAAGCAGACTTGGGAGTTGCAGCTATGTCAGGACTGACACACACACACACACACACACACACACACACACACACACACACACACACACACACACACAGTAATAGAATATGTGGATGCTAACTGCGTCTCTGGCTGTAATGTGAGCAGCGGTGTGTGTTGACAGGCTGCTGTGCTGTCAGCTGAGGGACGAGGGGAAAAAGTCAAATCTCTGAAGCAGTTTGCATCATATTCTGTTCACTGTCCACCTAGTGTGATGTCATCACACAGGTAAACACATCTGTTAGTGTCATAGCTCTGATGAAGAGCCTTCGATGAAGATCAGGTATTTTTGTGGGGACGGGGGGCGGGGCTAGATACACCTGAAACCTTGTCAGTGCAGAGAGCCAGAGTTAGCATTAGCACAACCACTAACACTGTGTCAGCCACCGCCATTTCTTGTGTTTCAAATACATGGGCCAGACATGGCCATCAAACAGGCCGGGGGGGTCTGGCACCAAGTAGTTCCTCGAGCACCTCCTCTTTTTGCATTCTTCATATGGGATGGAAATAAAGTAACGTTGGTTCAGCACGTCGATCAAAGGTCCATAGGTGTAAAGCAGGAAGCCCTCCACAATAAGGATGTGAGTCTCCTCCTCCTTAGGGTTGGACTTTGGAACAATCTCGGTATCCAGGGTGTTATTAACGCCATGCGACTTCTCAAATTTTACTGGGTTTTCCAACCATTTATAGATGGTGCTCATCATGGCGTCCATGTCCAGAGCAGTAATGGCATCATACTGCTTAAAGCCATCTTCACCAACTTCAATCTGATCTTGGGGCTTGAAGAAGCTAACTACGCTAACGGTTCTGATCCGTCTGCTAGTCTCTGATTCTGGTCGCAGCAGACTCCTCCTCTGAGTCTGGGTCTGACTGAGGCTCTCTGATGTTTCCTCCTCTAACATCCTGATTAGAAAAATGAAGCGTTCACTTCATCAGCTTCTTCCTCTGAGCATTTTGAGCAGCACATCTGTCTGAATCCACTGCAGCTGACTCACTGACTGACCTCACAACCTCCTGTCAAATCACCTTCCCCCGTCCATGTGTTAGACACCAGGTTCAGGTCTGACCCATAACAGACGCTTCATGTAGATTTGATCCCTGTGAAACTGGACCGGTGGTTCCTGCTCAGTCGTTGTCTGGAGGACGGTGACGTGAAGCTCTGTTGTCCCAGCAGACAGACAGCTCAGACTCTGTCCTTCCAGCACAGGACAAGAGACTGTGAGGTCACACTCCACTCAGCTCTCCTGTGGACAGGTGTGATACTCCAATGTGTGCGTCACTGTGAGCAGCAGAGACAGTGGACCAGCCTCAGCCTCCTGCTCTGCTCACGTTGAACTTTAAACTTTTCTTCTTCCTGTGCAGAAACAGTCCTTAATATCTGAGTCACTTCTCTAAATCTTTTTTCTCCTCTGCATCCTCTGCTCCATCTGGCAGCTTGAAATCACCGGAGAAACTGTGGCCTGGTCACATGACTGTTTGAAGACGGCCTCTGTCTGAGCTCGGCTTCATGGACCTCACTTTTAAAAATATAAATCCATCTCCCTCCACTTCTCTGAGGTCGGCTCTTGGCGGTAGCAGGGTCAGCAGGGTACCCAGACGTCCTCTGTCTCCAGCAGTGCTGCTCCTCCTGGGGGTCCTGAGGGGTTCTTAGGTAGGGTCTCCCAAGGCAAACTGGTCCCGGGGGGGGGGGGGGGGCCTTAGAGAGATTCACTAAACCCTTATGGGTGGTACTATCAGAGCTGTAGCACCTCACCTGATAAAGGGCCCCTGGGGCCCCCTCCTGGGCCAGACCTGGGAGGGGAGCTTGACAGTGAGCGTCTGGTGGCCGGGCTGAGCCCCCCCCCATGAAGGCAGGACCTGGTCCCAGGGACGTAGACCGTCACTGCTCTGTATAAAAATAAGAGTCTGGAAATAGTCTATTACCTTCAGCCTAAAGGACGACTGTCAGACCGGACGGCTTCACATCTGACCTTTAAAAGCTGCTCTCACTTCTCCTGTCCTGCCCCCCCCCCTTCACTATCATCCTCACTCCCCCTCTCCCTCCACCCACTCTCTGTCATCCCCACTCTTCCTCTCCCTCCACCCGCTCTCTGTCCAGCTCCCTAAGTCTCTCTGTGAAGTGGCTCAGCTGATAGAGAGACATAAATAGAGACGAGGGTGTGAAACAGACCCCCCCCCCACCCCCCACCCCCCCAGTCGTTCTCAGTGACGGATCTTTCATCTGCTTTTTTCTGTTCAAAGCCTCGTCTGAGTTTAGATCCTGGTTCCTCTCTGCTCTGAAACGACAGGATGAAAGGAGAGAGAGAGGGAGAGAGAGAGGGAGAGAGAGGGAGAGAGAGGGTGTGTGAACAAGGACATTTTATTATTAGTGCTGGTGTTGATATTCAGTAATGTAATGAATGTGTAAATCTCCAGCCACATTTCTTCTTCTGTTACAAAATCGGACAAGAGCTGAGGTGATTTTTTTAACCCACGAAAAACACGACACAACCTCCTCCACCCTGAGGGATTCCACTGAAACCTTCACTGTTCCTCAGATCCTGGAGCAGAGTGACAACACCTGCTCAGGTGTTTTCTGCCTGAGAGAGAGAGAGAGAGAGAGAGAGAGAGAGAGAGAGAGAGAGAGAGAGAGAGGAGGAAAACAACAGAAACACTTCAACCTGCTGCAGCTACGTTAGCGTGTTAGATACAACACATCAGGTCATGATTCTCAGCTCTGTAATCTCCAAAATAAAACAAGTGCAGTAATTACATCAGTTACACAAAGACCTGCACACACACACACACTCATACACACACACTCACAAACACAGAATATGTTTATATACATGAGGATATACACAAACTAAAATTCATAAAAAATGTTTCCACTGACCTACAAGTACCTATGCACACACACACACACACACACACACACACACACACTCAGTTGGAGGCAGTCAGATGTGGAACTGTAAAGCATGCATATATAAGCAGCACGGGGTGCAGCGTCTCTCCCAGCAGTTCCAGCCTCATGTTTTTCAAACAGTCAGAAAAGTCTGAAAAACACGAGTCTGTGCTCTCGGCTGGGGGATTGAGGAGGCAGCTGCAGCGCTAACAAGGAACCGGAGGAGCCCGGCCGTTGTTAAAATAATCATTTTTTTCTCTTTAGAAAAAGCCTCCTCTTCTTCTGTCGTATCTGAGCGTCTCTGCCTTTGTTCATCCCTGACACGCTCTTCCCTCCTCCCCAGCTCTGCCAATAACAACCTGCCTGTAGCTGCTGCTGGGCTCTGAGCGTCACGTGGCCCCTCTTCCATCCAGTTTTAGCTTTGCTTGCCACAGGGATCCGTGCTCCTCAGGTAGTCGTGTTGGAGAAGCCAGAACCAGCTCTGGTGACAGCCTCCTCCTCAGACTCTGATGGTGGGTGTTGGAGGGAGTTGGGAAGATGCTCAGCCTTGCCAGGATCTGCAGGATGTGTGACAGCCTCGCCCCCACCTCCCCTAAATTTAGTTGTTCTCTGGGCGTACTTTCAAAACTAAACAAAAAGTCAGAAGAGACGATGAGGAAGTCTTACTTTGAAAACTGCCCTGGCAGGATTGAGTGTGAAATCTTCCACATATCCTGCTCACAAACATGTGCAGTTAGTTCACACATGATTCCACATGCACAGAGTCTGTCCTCCCTGAGGAGGCTCCGCTTCACATCCTGGCTCGTTAGCAGAATATTTCATCTCGTGTTATAACTGTAGGTCGGCAGAATGACGCCCACCTTCACCTCCTGATTGGTCCTCCTCAGTCACAACATATCCCCCTCTGATTCGTCACCCTCCTGTCATGTGACCCACCGGTCAGTACCACTGCCACCTCATCATCAGTCCAAGCAAACAAACTTTCACCACTGTTGTTTGTTGTATTTACTGCAACCAATCAACTGCAGAATAAACAATCTGCTTCCTGTTTACATCATGTGACGTGTTTTCAGGTGTGAGTGTGGACAGATCGTTTCTGAAACACTCGTCTGGACGGAGGTCGTTTTTATTTACTGAGGACGTAGCCTGTGAGATCTGAAGTTTGCTAACGCTAGCTAAACTTAGGAGACTGTCCTGTAAGAAACGAGGTCACAGGTCATCTGTCAGCAGGTCATTATGACCCGTAGTTCTGTTGCTAGGCGACATCTAGTGGTTGTAGTGATGATGACAGGAGCAAAGGGAAAAGTGCGGTGACGTAGTTTATAGAGCGACAAAGTCCACGTCAGGAGGAGGTTGGGGTGGATGGATGAATATGACCCAGGAGAGCGGTGTTCGATTCCCATGTGACAGGAGCAGTTGATGTTGTTTCTATTATCCATGACCGTTTGTTGTTATTATTGTAACCATGACGACGAAGATCGTCTAATGCTGAGGAAGAACTTATTTTAACCCAAATCACCATCTTTTCCTAAACCTGAAAAAGACATGACCGTGATTATAGTAACCATGGCGACAAAGGTAGGTACACCTCTCTCGGTACAGTCCACGTGTTTATTATTATTATTATATTATCGTAACCATGACAACAGGGTGAGGTGCCTGCCACTGTAAGGGTGCTGTTCCAGCAGACGCTGTGGGTCGTATCAGAGGTCGTGGTTCAGGTCGGCTGCTTTCAGACGTGTCACAAACTGACGGACCAGGTCAGACTGTCTCTGTGAAACCACTGGTTTTATTAATCAGGTGTTTTCCTGTAGAATTCAACTTTTCCTCTGATGTTGCACGGTGTCGTTTGAATTTACAGGCTGAGGAGCCTGAAAGTTTCTCCGACCTCCGTGTGTCTCCTCGTCCTCGCTGTAGTTTGTGCAGTTTCCGCTGCGTTGTGAGTCATCGTGTTGTTGCTTTGTAAAAGTCTTTGGCAGCAGAAATGAGTGAAATCAGGCCACAACCTGGTCAACATGTGCGCTCCTTCACTCCTTTTGGGATTAAACCTGCTTCAATTAAAACAGTTGAATCTACTGAAACTATTCATTCGAACTATTCATTCATTGGACCC
>NW_027273882.1:8680000-8687500 GCF_046630095.1 Trachinotus anak | reverse complement strand
GTGTGTGTGTGTTCCTCTGCTCTTTTAGAAGAAAAGGCTGCTGACCCAGCGAAGGGAACACACACACACACACACACACACACACAGAGACTGTTGTGTGGTGTGTTTTAATGAGCCTCTGACTGGTCATCTATAATTCATCTTCAATAAGTCTGGTCTGATCACTTGGTTACTGTGTGTGTGTGTGTGTGTGTGTGTGTCCTCCAGACATTGTTATAGACCCAGTGTGAATAAAAATTGTATTTCCGGAGTAATAACAACATTTAACTCATAACAGAAGAGGAACTGACAGATTTCCAAACCCTGAGAGAAACATTTGCTCTGCAACACACAGTTTTCTGAGCTGAGACAAGTTTTATATCCAGAGAAACAGCACAGAGTGTGTTCAAAAAAGAATGGTGCATCTGCTGTAACTTTCAGAGGAAACACACCAACACACACACACGGAGAGATTTATGATGAAAATGTCTAATTAGATTTTTTATTTCCTCAGATCAGAAAGCTCACATCACAGGAGGATCCTGTGAATGTTGTAGTCGTCACACATTTCTGCTCAGAGACGCACAAAAAAACACACAAGACACATTTCATACAAAAACAAAGTTTCACCTGTAATTTAGGAAAAGTTGACTTTGGTTCAGCCCACTTCAACAAATATCAGTGACAAACATTACAAAGCACTGGTTGCTCCCTGATGATTTACTGGACTGTGAGTTGAACTGATCTATGAATTGATCTAAATGTAGTGAAGTGTTGATCGATTAGTATCAAACCATCTCAGCAGAGCAGGGGTCTTTTATTGTGACATGTTGAACCCACAGCTGCTACTTCCTGCCTACTCTTGAGGTTTATTGTGTTGATGATGGATGAAATGTGTGTGTGTGTGTGTGTGTGTGTGTGTGTGTGTGTGTGTGTGTGTGTGTGTGTGTGTGTGTGTGTGTATGTGTGTGTGTGTGTGTCTCCAGGTGCACCGCTCTTCACTACGACTCTGATCTTCCTCCAACCTCCATCATCATCACCTTCCACAACGAGGCCAGATCCACCCTGCTGCGCACCATCAAGAGGTAACACACACACACTCACACACACACATTCATGAGCTCATCATTTATAAACACACAACACAAAATCATGTTTGTGCTTTTATTTTGAAACTGGACTTTTATCTCACCTCGTGACTGAGAGGAACCTGGTTTAAAGGTGCAAGTCTGTGATGCAGGTCTGATGTGTATCTGCATTGATGGTCTGAGTGTGAGACCGGTTAGACCTGGACCGGTCAGATCTCTGTGTACATGTCAGCTGCTGAGCAAAGGAACTTTCAGCTGCCAAAATGTACAGCAGAACAAAACACACTTACACACACACACACACTTTTAAACTCTCCTGACCCTCAATCTCTAAACCATCGCTCTGCCTTACAGTTTGATGATATCAGCAGGTTGTTGCACACATACTATAAAAACACACAGACACACACATACACACACACACACACACACACACACACACTCACACTGACACACACACACACACACATACACACACACACACACACACACACACACACACACACACACACACACACACACACACACACACACACACCTCCAGGTTCTGGCCCGAGTTCAGCTCATTATACCAGTCAGTCAGCAGGGACTGCTGCGTCTCCTGACTATCACAGAGGACATTGTGTGTCTTTGTGCGTGCACGCATGTGTGTGTTTTCTATCTGTTTGTGTGTGTGTGTGTGTGTGTCTGTGTGTGTGTGTCCTCCCCTTCAGCCCTTCTCAAAGCTCTGCAGTTTTCAACCAATTAAAAGACAATCTGTCTCCCTGGGCCCCTCTGCTCCCTTTGGCTCTGGCTCTCTCTGTATATCTGTGTGTGTGTGTGTGTGTGTGTGTGTGGTGACTTGGACCTGAAGTAGTTTATCTTCCTTGTGTTTTTAGTTGGTGAATGTGGAGCAGTGTTCCTCACCAGGCTCCTGTGAAGCTGCAGATATTCAGAGATGACTCTGGTTTTCATTGACAGCAGCGATGATCCGTCACACTGTGGACGTCAGTGTGTCGGAGCATTTATCTGCTCTAAGTGTTCAAGGCTCCATTACACACGTCATGATTCTGTTGTTGTGTTTACAACAAACACACACGCTGGTTAGTGTGAGCGGTGGCAGCCATGTTGGCAGACGATCAGAGGAAGACAGGATTTCCCGCCAACGATGTGCTGAACAAAAACTGCAGGAAGAGTTTGACACTGTGATGAATCTGCTTCATCTTATACATCAAACACATTTATTTCATTATTTCCTACGTTCATCAAATAAAAAACTCTTCAGTAAAACTGAATGAGACGAACACAGGTACTGAGCCGACACCTGTGCTTTAACCTGTCACTCTCTGGTGCAGCCTCCCCGTCCGCCTCACTCTCTAACAGCTGATCGGTACCACTCAGGTTAGCCTAGCTTAGCACAGAGACTGGCTCTGCAGATGCTGCTAGATGGAATTAGCTACACTGGTCAGAAATAGGCTAGCTGTTTCCACCTGTTTCCAGTCTTTGTGCTAAGCTAATTGAACATGCTGCAGACAGCGGCTTCATATTTATTTGAAGATAATGAAACTCTCTGGTCTCTCAGGGAGTCGAGCAAATATGAAATTTTAAAGGATTAAAATGTTACAACACAAATATTAATAATTGATGGTGTTTGCCGCTTTCAGTGACCTGACAATAGTTTTACAGACGTGTGTTTTAAATATTGATCCATTAGGGAAAAGGATTTTTGCAGCTGTGGGACAAGTCTCTGTGTTCAGCTCTTATTCTTCCACCTGAAGGAAACTGCATCAACACAACAACCTGCACTGTGTGATTGACAGCTGCTCTCTGGGAAAAAAAACAACACACACACACACACACACACACACACATCACCAAAAAGAGAAAGTGTGGAGCTGGTTGTAAAAGCTCTGAGCTCCTGACGGTTCCTGTTCACGTGTCAGTGAAGGAGCCGCAGCCTCACACGGCTCCACGTGCTTCCTGTAACGCTGGCGAGCAGGTCACCTGACTCGTCCACGGCTGCTGTGAGTCGGTCCTGAACAGGCAGCTGACAACAGGGAGGAGACGGTGACACATGAGTCATGAGACTCTCAGAGAAGAGAAACTTTTATTTTAAAAAGTGTTAAACTGTTTTTGGAGAATGGTGGGTGGTTGCTATGGAAACAAGGTTTTCAACCAGTTATTGTATCTGTGTGTGTTTCACACAATGTTTCCTCTGTGCTGTGGAGCACCGAGCCCACTGGTTAACAGACAATTCCTCAGAGGGGTCAGAGGTCAGAGGTCAGTGTCAGAGCCTTGCAGGTTTTAGCCCATTAGCTACAGATGGTGTGTGATGACCCACAGAAAGCAGCAGTATGGGTAAAGACTGACACATATGGGTAAAGACCCCCCCCCCCCCCCCCCCCCCCCCCGATGTTCTCAGTGTCATGATGTCAACAAGAGTCACAACTGAGTAAAGTTAACCTGTGTGGACAAGACCAACCAAAAATCTAACCACACCCATTAGCCCATGCTAGTGTTGTTGTGAAATTCTTCACAGCAATGCTTACAATTAGCCAGCTAGCAATAGCAACATTTGCCAGACCAATTAATAATATTGGTAACAGCAGTTAGCTAGTGTTAGCATGCTAATGTAGCTGTCGCTAATGAAAACAGACATTAACCTTATGTAGCATCAAGTTACTGACACTGAGTCCAGCTGGTTCTCCACCTCAGTGCAGACAGACCAGGACTGGAAAGAAATTCAGCTTTGGACCGATCCACTGGGACCGGCCTCATGAATGACACTGATGGAGCCTGAAAAGACACTGATGGAGTAAAAACTTAAAAACTTTCTGGATGTTTTGACGGTCCACCAGCAGACCAGGATCTGGTCTCATCTCTTTCTTTATTGGAGCCTTTATAGATGAAAACGTGGTGTCTTCAGTGGAGGAAATGCTGCTGTGCCCTTGAGCAAGGCGTTTAACCAGCACAGCACCCAGCAGCAGATGATGTTAGCTGCTGCCAAATGTGTGAAAGTGTGATAATGTGTATTAATAAAGTGTATTAATAAAGTATAATAATAATAAAGTATTGAGCTGAGAAAACGCCTCCATCATCACTCTTCATGGCTGAATTCTTCTGAAAAATGTCGATCTGCTTATTCTCCAATCTCCACTGGATCAGAGCCGAAAAGTTTACACAAGAACTTTTTCTGAGCGCTTTTGGAAGATAGTTAGTCGAAGACGGCAAGAAATTGCAATCTAATTTCAAGCGTCAGTTTTCAAGCAGAAAAAAAACAGATAATAGCCTGATAAGTTTTCTTTTTACTATCTGCAATCACTCTTTGCTCCGGAGACTCTGAAAACACTGAGAGCACATTGAACACCGACAGTTTCACTATAAAAGGTCTAATTCTGGAGGTTTGTGCTGTGGGGCTCAGCGATGTGCAGGCCCAACTTTAATCCACTTGATTTCTGAGACAATGACGAGCTCTCTGAAAGCTTTTCATCTCCTGATCAAAGAGCAGCTCTCTGACGGAGAACCAGGGCCTGTCGATATCTAATCAAGCTCCGATCTGAAAATTGATCTCATCTCCTCTGTCTCCGCGGGGCGAGAGACAAGCAGGCAGAGAGAGAGAGAGAGAGAGAGAGAGAGAGAGAGAGAGAGAGAGAGAGAGAGGAGATGTGGAGCTTATATATTTGGTTTTTCATGGGTTTAGTCTGTTTGGGCTGTGAGTGAGTGTGTGTGTGTGTGTGTGTGTGTGTTCATAGAAAACAGCCTCCTGAGCTGCAAAGGATCCATTATTAAAGAGGAACTACAGGAGCATCACGGGAAAAGGGAGAAGAGAGAAATCTGCTCGGATGTGACGAATGTTGTGAGTCATCTGTCCCAAAATGGACGACACATAAAACGAGTGACACCAGAAGGATTCACAGCAGACACACAAATACAACACACACAGCTCCCCCATTCATTGTTTAGTTTTAAGGTGGTAGTTGTGGTTTGATGTTGGGTTGTGTGACGTGCACATCGACAGTGTGTGTGTGTGTGTGTGTGTGTGTGTGTGTGTGTGTCACTATTTATCTTAACGTCAAACAGCCTAATAAAAACACAAACCACTGGTTTTTCTCAAAAACTGTGAAACTGCGATGCATTGTCTCCACACTCCCACTGTCTGGGTTGGTGATTGGTTAACTACACCTGTCCTAAGCCAATGAGCCTGTTTGTGCTGTTCATGGCTGTGGGAGCATTTTTAAATACAGTCTGACCTGATGAAGACCAGGACTGAGGGCCTGAAATGTTTAAATCCCTCTGTGGAGACGTCATTATTCCACGCTCATCAGTGTGTGGTTTGAAATCTCTGCTGCAGAGACTCAAAAGAGTATAAAAATAAAAAAAATTAAAAATGACTTAAAAAAACTCCACAGAAAAGTTTCTTCTTTCCGGAAACAAAGTCCTGATTAGTGGTTAAACTGACCATGTCGTTTTCCTCTGGTAGGTAATGAAATCGAACCACAGACAAAATGACTGGATCAGTTCAGCATCTAATTACTGGCTCAGCCCGGCAGTGTGTGATCCAGCCAATCAGCCGCCCTGCTCCGCTCAGCAGCCAGCAGGCAGGGGGAGCGTAGAAATGCCAGTTCTAGATCAGCACCAGCTCAGCACTTTCTGATTCAGTGGTCCTAAAAACGCTCAGTAAAGAGTCCGGATCACTTCCTCCACCACTGATCAGTCAGGATTTATTAGCTACAGGTCATTAGGGAGATTTAAAGTCTTTGCTTTCTGCTGCAGTTTCACTGATTTATAAAGACCTCAGACTCTTCTTCTGTCTCTGTCTCATCTCCTTGTTTCACAGCACTGAAGCAAACACATTGTTTTACTGAAGCAGTTATTTACACTGATTCTTGGTCTGTGGGCTCATGGCTCGAAACCATGTTGTTTATCTGGTATCAGATGTGAAATAATTCGACAACGTTCTCCAGGTTCTTGTGTCTGTGGTCCAGCGTCAGCTGTGATGAGACAGTGTGGTAAAGAGTCCACAGGATGCTGATATGAAGCTTCACAGATCACCAGAGATAAGACTGTTTATTCCACCGTGCTGCGCTTGTTTGAGGCTGAGGATCTTCTACATATAATCAGTCATCAGCCTGTAATTAGATATAGATTATGGGAGATTAGCAGTGATCAGGCTGTATTTAACGTGGATAACTAGCCCTGTGGTCCTAGATGGGCTGATGAATGTAGATGTGTGGCTCGTAGATCAGCAGTGATGAGACAGTATGTACTGGCTGCAGATGTACAGCGTGATGCATCAGCCGAGGTCAGACAGAACAGAGCGTATCAAGCGGCTGAATCAGGATTTCCTTCCAGGAACCATTTCTGTGAATGTGCTGGGAAAGGCTTTCTGTCACATTCAGATTTAAGATGCAGTGAAGACGGTGCAGTGTGTAATTTCAAACAGCTAAATCTGTGTTTTTACGGGATAATGTTCACTGCTATATATCTGTCATCCTGAGCATCACTCAGAGTAAAAGGTTAAAGCTGTGATCAGCCATGTCACAGATATCAGAGCCTGAAAAACACTTTGTTAAATACTTATAGTCACGTATAGTATAATGTGTTCACCACCTGGAGGTAAATTTAGAGGTGAAGGCCACGTATCTAAATATTCTAACATACTGGTGACGTACAGAACTGGATCAACACCAGATAAATGAAGTGCCTGTTAGATGGATATCGAAGACGATGCAGACTGGAATAAGATTTAAACTCCTTCACTACGAGTGGTTAATGAGAATCTACATAAATCCTGTCAAGCTCCATCATGTCTGTTAATATTCCAGATGTTTGCACTAAGTATCTGGAAGGGTAAACCGGGGTAAGATGCCCCCCCATCCCCCGATTCCCCTCCTGATCACTACATTGAGTCAATTTTCATTTCAGCTGTTGGATGTTCGTGGTCTCACTAATCTTTGAATAGAGTCAAAATTATTTTACTGGTGAGAGAAAATCAAAAGAAATGGTCTACAGGAAATCTGATGTCATATTTCGACATTACAAAATAAATGTGTGTTTTTATAAACAAACTTTTTTTACTGTTAATATGCGTCACTCAATAACATAACAACTAACCACTGGTAAGAAATGTATAATCAGTTTATGACAATAAGACTGTAGCTAGCAATATTAGCTTGCTGTATCATTAGCTTGCTAGCTTTAATTCTTTGCTAGTGTAAGCTAAGTATCTGTGGTGATGTTACATAATTTTAATTCTCATGCTGTTACAGGTAACAGGATTTTTATGTCAGTAATTTAAATATCAATGAAAATAATGTTTTAAAATAAATCTCTTTGTCTTTTTTTAACATTTACATTGCAGTTAAAGTCAGATTTGTTATTAAAAAAGTTCATCTTTGTACAGATGAAAATTACTCTTGATGAGTGGAAAGACTTTCTTCATCTCTGGGAACCA
>NW_027273882.1:8642500-8672500 GCF_046630095.1 Trachinotus anak | reverse complement strand
AACCTGAGTGAAACTAATCATTCAGTTGTCATTTGTAACATCCACACCTTTGTGTCTTTCACTGTTCACACCATCATATCATGATAAACCTCATGAAAACAAGACAGTGGTATTTTCCAGTGTGTAATTGTTGGATAATTCTCTGTGATATGAATTTTAATCAAGTTTCTTTTCTCAGTGGTTGATAATGTTTCAGTTCTTTATTCTCTTTTTCTCTCTTTATTATGGGAGTTGTTTTGAATCCAGTTTTCATATTGTAAGTACAGGCAATATTTTCAAATTCTCTTGTTGTTCCAAAACATGAATTAAATATTAATTTCACTTTGGTAGATGACTCATTTCCCAGCGGTGCTGTTTTTTTTTCTTTCTTTCTTTCTGTCTTTCTTTCTTCCTTTCTTTCTTTCTTCTTTACATTTTGACTCCTTCCACCAGAGAATATTTTGAACATGTATTACAGGAGACAGTTATATTTAAAATAATATATTAATGCAGCAGGGAGCTCACAGTCGGCTGAACAGCAACTACACTAAATGTCGGAGTTGTCAGGCTGAAAGCTTTGAATTGTCGTCCTGCTGCTGCAGAGCTTTTCAACTAGCTGCTAATTTCCCTGCAGAGTTTTAGAGAAATTATAAAGATATATATTACACAGCACCACACACTGTGTTCTCTCCTGCTATATATTATTCTGTTCATCTGACTCTATGCTGTTTTTCCAGAAAGTGACTGTCAGCTTCTCACCAAACTGCCCAAAGTCAAATGTCTGCGCAACAACAAGAGAGAAGGTAGGTGTGTGTGTGTGTGTGTGCTGTAGATGTTAATTTGTTTGTGCATATTTATGTATGAGGGTGTGAGAATACACATTTGCATTTTCAGCATACAGTGTGTGTGTATGTGTGTGTTTGCATATTTAATTATCCATAATTCCTTTGTATGTATTTATGTGCGTCTCTGCACACATTTGCAGCATTGCACCGTGTGTGTGTGTGTCTGTATGTGTGTGTGTGAGTGTGTGTGTCCGTATGTGTGTGTGTGTGTGTGTGTGTGTGTGTGTGTGCATGTGTGACAGACAGTGAAGTGAAATTGGTTCATTCATCTCTGGCTACATATGGAGCTGCAGCACTGAAATGACCTGAAGTGAATTGAAGTGACAGGAGCTGCTGCTGAAACAGAGTCACACTCTGTCGTGACAGAAATGTAACTGAAGAGAAAATGTCCTCCACCACCGGCTGAAGCCAAACACACCACAAATCCAAAAGCAAGACCTCAACTTCAGATTCAGACGACTTCCTTTGCAAAGAGCCAGAAAATCTGCGTGAAAGCAACAGATTTTATAAATAACAAACGACAACCAGTGGAGATTTAACGCTTCAATCAGGCTAAATCTGGATGTTGTTCCTCATTTTAATGGTTAATACAGTCGAGCGTCATGGCTGTGCTTATCATTCCTCTACATAATCCATTTGGAGCTGCCTCCATGCTCTTAAATATAGAATACAAATGAATGCAGTACACAAATTAACATGACAGCTTGACAATGTGATGGGTCAGGAGCATTCTGGGAAGGAAAAGCATGTTTAAAGGGCCGAAAAAGGTTTGAAGACTAAATCCACCTCAGATGATTCTGGTTGTGTGGACAGGACCAGGACCTGAAAGTCAGGACAACAGCAGAGGAGGCGTATTGTGGACAATTTGCAGTTTTTTAGTGCATTAATTGAAGCTAATAGATGAGAGTTCAATCTGTGTGATGGTAGAAACGAGAGGACTGGTCTCACAACAGAGTCTATGACTGAAAGAGAAACAATAATTTGTCTCCTACCTGTGAAGTCGTCTGTTTGTGCAACAAGGTAAGAAGCCGTAGGAAATGTGATGATTCTGACAATCAAAAATAAATCCATTGGATTTATTTTGGTGAAGAGGTGGGTGTTCAGAGGGCCACGAATATTTAAATCCTGTCAACCTTTTTTTTCCAAAACATGCCATCGGATTTCAGTGTCTCCCATCCCCCGGTAGACACCACTGTTGGTTTATCTCAGTCTGATGTAAACTTTTTCACATCAAGGAGCCGAAACTGACACAGATCAGACCACAGAACCTCAAGAGGTTAAAGCCATGACTGAAATAATCATATATTATGTCAGTGTGTTTCTTCTGGATGGAATTATACTGAAAATAAATAAATTAAAATGAATTCCCCTTATTCTTATTAAATTATGTTATTGTAAATATACCCAGAAACAGTCTTTAAGCCTCTCTTCTGATTGGCTGACTGTTTTCTGAGTGATCCAATGAAAAAAAAAAAATATAAAAAATATATATATATATATATATATATATATATATATATATGAGATTCGTATAAAGTAGTAAGATGAAGACCAAGAGTTGTCAGATCATACAAAATACAGAAATAACAAGAAACAAGATAAAAAAAACCCATTTCACCTCTGACTGAAGCAGCAGCTCTCTGTGGTCTCCACCTCTGACAGTGTGACCCCTTCGTTCATCGTGGTCAACGTGGTTATAGAAGAGACAGAACACTGAACGCTGCATGTTCCGCCTGAAATGTAAGATTTACTCACAGAACATGCATCAGACTGTGTGACAGCGCTGTAATTACAGCAGCCACACACCAGCGTGTCTTTATGTGTACCACGGTTTTAACGCCATTTCAGATTATAACTCTGGCTCTCAGAGTCTAGACTTTCTCAACAACCCTCCATCTAAGCATCATCTGTGTGGATGGTTCAGATCATGTCCTCACTCTAAACTAACCTCACTGTCTGAGTTCAGACAGCTCTGTGGTTACCAGGGCCGACTGGAGCAGGAAGCACTCAGGAAGCACCTCTACTGTTCTGCATCTGAACTTTCCTCCTCTCTGTGTGTCTCACTCACAGTTTATCTTTTCTTTCTCTCCAGCTCTGTCTCCTGTCTTTTATAGTCGTTCTCTTCCTCACTCGCCCTCCTCTCTCTCTCTATAACAACAGGAACACTTGTCCTACATGCTGTCAATGAAGGATTTCATTATGGCACAGTCATGCCGATCACACACTGAGAAACACACACACACACACACACACACACACACACACACACACACACACACACACACACACACACACACACATGCAGGGTTAATCAGTTCAGCTAGTTAATAGTTTATGGCTTCAGGCTCTCTGACTTGATTGTCTTTTTAATGCCCATAAAAACTCACCGGCTGACACTGTATGTCTTCTTGGTGACATACACACACACACACACATTCTGGTTCATATATACTTCTGAGGACCATCACTAACATAATGCATTCCCTAGCCCTTCATGATAATATAACCCACAGCATTGACTCTAAAGGCCTTTGCACATCAAGTCTGAATGTTTATGTGTTTTTTTAACCTGTCATCCAATAAAAGGCGTTACACACAGAAACCTGTTTCCCACATGCAAATGTAATATATCAACACATATGGTGTCCATACATGAAATATACATACATATAAAATAAAAACATATATGCAAAAAATGTGTAAGAAGCCTATTAGAAATTGAAACTATTTCATATATTGACTTATATGACTATGTTTATGTATGTGGTTTATATTGTAGACATATGTTACATAGATACATCTCCATCCCAAAGGTTTTTAATATTTGTTCATATTATTAGTCAAAAAGTCTGACAGTATGTTCCCAGAATGTGAAGATAGACATGTTTAAATTGAGTAATTAATACGAAAAATATATATTCTAAACATATAAAACAACCACCTGAACACTTCAACAGATGACAACTGTCATCAGGCAGCGTGAGGTCGTAGTTATTTTCAACGTGTGACAAAAGACACACACTTACACACTTGATGTGCAAAGGCCTTAAGTGTTACACTCAGGTTGACTGGAAGCAAATCACTGCCTTCCATTATCCACGCTAATCTTAATTATGTCCATGTGTTTTTACTACAAACACACAAACACACTATCTTCCATTACTCACTAACTAGGTGTGTGTCTGTGTGATGTTCCCACGGCGGCGCACAGCCTGATTAACTTAATGCTGTGATTAGCTCCGTGGAGGTGAGAGAGTGATCTTATCCCAGGCTCTGTCACCTGTCGCGTGGGAACGAGATCAACACAAGGACTGAAGGACTGTTGTGTAGTTTGTGCTGTTCTCCCTCATCACGTCAGACGAAATCACTTTGTCCTCCAGGACCTTTGTGAAAACTGCTTCTTCTCAAGCAGACCCTGGTCCTCACACTCAAACTGTCTTTGCAGGTCAAGTGAGGACCAAAGTGTAAAGCCCTCATTGGTCCTCAAAAGTATAGAAGCACAACAGCCCACGCAGCGGTGATAGGTGGAGATAGTTATCCTCCTGCACTGTACGTGTGTGTGTGTGTGTGTGTGAGTGTGTGTCTCAACTAAATGGGCATCAAGTTTTATGAGTGTATTCGTGAAACTGCGTGTGTCTGCTTGTATGTGGGTCCATTTTATGTGTGAGTGTGTGAGTGTGTGTGTGTGTGTGTGAGTGTGTGTGAGTGTGTGTGTGTGTGAGTGTGTGAGTGTGTGTGTGTGTGTGAGTGTGTGTCTGTGTGTCCATCCATCCAGAAAATAAAGCCTTATTGAGGATGAAATAGGATTTTTAATTGGCTGAGCCTCGTCCTGACGTCGCTGTGTGAAACTTCACGGCCCCTCGTACAATGTCACCGACACACACCCTCACAATGGACCCACACACTGTCACAGCAACACATACACACACAGCAATGCACACTCAGCCTTGCATATGTGTACACTCCCCCCCACACACACACAAACACACACACACACACATACACACTACGTCTTCATGTCAGGGGGTATTGATTAGACCATTTAGTCTAAATAGAAGGGAACACTGTCCCCATCAGGGAGACCTCCCTAACAGGCCCATTTACACACACACACACACACACACTCTGTCTATCTCTCTTTCTTTCTGCAACACAACCCCAATCAGCTGACTCACACATTTCCTCCCCCTGACACCCATCCTCTCTCTCTCTCTCTCTCTCTCTCTCTCTCTCTCACACACACACACACACACGCACACACACACGCACGCGCGCACACACACACACACACAGTGCGATGGGCCTGTTAAAAGGTTGTGTCCATGTCTGACAGGGCCTCTAAGAGCCCTGCATTGATTTTCCCCTCCACTGACTGACGGAGAGAGCGAGGGAGGAAGAGGAGGAGGAAGAGGAGGAGAAGGAGGTGGAGGGAGACAGGAGCATGTTAATAAGTGGAGCAAGGCACTAACACTGCTGAGATTGAGGGTTCCCTTCCCACCCAGTACCCATGATTCTCCTGTCCTCCTGTAGCTGTGAGGCAGCGAGGATGAAAGTGTGTGTGTGTGTGTGTGTGTGTGTGTGTGTCTGTGTGTGTGTAACTGATAGTCACAGCTGGTGAGCGTGAAAGTTGAATATACACTGTCTTATCCGATCTGCTGCCCTGAAAAGAATCAATTTCACCAGGCGAAGAGGAAGATTCAGTCCAGCAGAGAGCAGCTCGGAGGCCGTGTGTTCGATATGAGCTGAGAGCTGCCTGGAAAGTGTGTGTTTGAGTGTTCAAGTGTGTAACCAAAGGTGTGTGTGTGTGTGGTTTCTGAGAGAGGAAGATGTTTGTCAGAGAGACCTGCAGCATGTAGATGAACAAAGATCAAACATCACACTGAGATCATTCGATTATTTCATGATTGATGAAGATTTCCATCTTATCATTAGTAATAGTAGTAGTACTGTAGTAGATGTAGTAGTTATTATTAATGTATTTTAATCTTATTATTTAATGTTTTTTTTCTTTTTAAAGGTTTAAACAGGAAAAACTTTGCATTTGTCTTTTTTCTTGTTTTCTCTCAGTTCTCAGTTTGTCATGTGAAAAAGGGTAAAAACAAAAAAAAACCCAGTAAATTAGAAAAAATCAATTTTGAAAAAAATAATAAAAATATAATCGTTTTTAACTGAAGATCTATTGTTTGACATCCCTGATGTCAAAAATACAGGATTCAGTTGCAAAATCATTGAAATCTGTCCCACTGGTAAAAGTCTGTGGTAAAATAAAACTTGGGTTTCCTGTGCTGGAAAATGGCGGCCATCTTGGAAAATGGCAGCTGTTTTCAAATTTCAAGTTTTAATTAGATTTCTATCATTCTAATTTCAGATTTTACTTTTTATCCAACATGAGAAACACAAGGCAGAAAGTTTTTAGTGTCTATGAAGCATTTAAAACCTACACACCTGTGTTTGTGTTCATGTTTGTGTGTGTTTGTGTGTGTGTGTGTCAGGTCTGATCAGGTCCAGAGTGCGGGGGGCCGATGCTGCCAGGGCCGGAGTCCTCACCTTCCTGGACAGCCACTGTGAGGTGAACAAGGACTGGCTGCCCCCCCTCCTGCAGAGGATCAAACAGGTAGACGATAAACACAATGTGTGTGTGTGTGTGTGTGTGTGTGCGTGTGTGTGTGTGTGTGTGTGTAGATGTCTTCCTATGTTTGTGTGGACACATTTTGGTTTGACCATCATCGTGAGGACATCTTGTCAATGTCTGATGGTTCAGATCTGGCTTTAGGGTCCAGGTTAGAACCAGGTTCAGGTTTTGGATGAGGGTCCAGGGAATCCATCATGTCAAAGTGTGTCCTCACAACTACAGTAAGACCAATGTGTTTGTGTGTGTGTGTAGGGTGAAATTGCATCATGGGAGAAAATAGCGGTCTGATTGCCTCTCATTATGAAATAACTGCGGCACCCCTCCTCCCACCCCTCCCTCCTCTGTTTGTCTCCTGTCTTCCTCCTCCTCCTCCTCCTCTTCCTCCTCATCTCCTCTCTGTCACCTTGTTTTATTTCCTCACTTTTTACCACTTGTCAGTTCATCCTCCCCTCTCTCACCTTGCCTCCCCCTCCTCCCTCCCCCTACTCTTTCTGTCCTCCAGTCTCTCTCTTCACCTCATCCTTTCTTTCTCTCCCTCTCATTTTCCCTCTCTCCTTCTGTCACCTTCCTTTTCTCATCATTTTCTCCCTCCTCTCATCCCTTTCATTTGACCTCCCTCCCTAAACCTCTTCTCTTTCTACTTCCTCCATTGGTCACCTCCCTCCTCATGTCCTCTAACCTTTACTGTTCTTTACACCTCCTCTCTTCGTCTTTCCCCCTTTTTTCTTCTCCCTCTTCAGCTCCATTGTTCTGTTTACTGTCCTTTCCTCCTTTCTTGACTCCTTCTTTTCCCTATATCTCCTTCTCTCTGCTCCTCTTTCCTCACACGTCTCCTCCTCCCATCATCTTCTCCTCCCTCGTATTGTTTTTCCTGTTACTTCCCTTTGTCCTCTGTCATCGTCCTCCCTCTCTTTTCATTACCCATCTCCTCCTCTCCTCACCAGTTCTATACTCGTGCTCCATCACTTTTCTCCTATGTCTGTTTCTCCTCTGTCCTGCCTCCTCCTGTCTACACACCTCCTCTCTCTCCCTCCCTCTCTCTCTCTCTCTCTCTCTCTCTCTCTCTCTGATGCGTCAGGTGAACAGTTGTTCTTTCTCATATTAACAACCTTTGACCTCCATCTATAGAGCAGCGATCAATAACTAAAACCACCACAGAGCCTGATGTGTTTCAGCATCATCCACATTCATACCCACGCTGTGTGTATGTGTGTGTGTGTGTTTTTGTGTGTGTGTTTGTATATATGTGTGTGTGTGTGTGTGTGTTTGTGTGTACAGAGGAGCCATTTGTCACTGTCTGTCCAGTCAGTCTTTATTGTCATATATTTAGATTTAAATGTATGAGGTATTGATCCAGGTAAACACACACACAAAACACACACACACACACACACACACACACACACACACACACACACACACACACACACAGGCTGAACTCCAGACCAACCTAAAGTTTTATTCCCCTCAAAATAATTGTCTGTCTCAATGATATAGAGCAGCGTTTCTCAAAGAGTGGTCTGTGGTCCAGAGTGAATTTGTGAGAATATCATGTTTTAAACTTTGTGTTTCTCACAGAGGCTGGTCAGAGGTGTAAATGTGTTCTTTTCAATATTAAGTCAGTGTAAATTCAAACACTGCTGTTGGAGGTTTTTGGACACTGTCTCTTCCCGTAGCTTCACCAGTTCACAGTTTGTGTTTTATGATTTCGGTCAGAAATGATCAGCGTGACGTTTGAATGGAGATGTGGATGAAGCTAACAGTTAGCCTGCTGTGGGACTGTGCTGAATCTCAGCAGTTATCAGACACAGAGTCCTTGTTCTGAAAAGGTTTGAGAAACACTGATGCAGAGGTCCAGGTGAACCGTTCAGCGTCACATCCTTTACTCTCAGCTACGTTCACGTCTGTGCAGCAGCACCAACACTGTCGTCACAGCAGAGAAGGTCTCCTCCAGGCTTTGACATGTTGCTGTTAGATGTCAACAAACTAATCATTGTTTTATCATTAATGTCAAACAACTGTTGTACAGTTAATCTGATGTCAGAGGCAAAGTCAGAGTGATTCTGCAGCTTTCTCATATAAATAAATTCCTTTAATGCTAATTGATTCTCTGCAGCGCTGACTCAACCCACATCCATCACATTAAAGAGTAAACATCTCTTGTTCTCGACTCCCAGGCTGCGTCTGTCATTTGCATTTGCTATATTTTTTTTTTGTGAATAATAAAATGTGTCAGTTTTATTAGTCAAAAACTGGTGCACACTGTTCATGTCATGCCCAAGAGATGATGGTAAATAAGGTTTGTTTAGTCACGTTGCAGATTTACATTTTTATATGTTGCACTGTGGGATAGTGTGAATCTGTTACATGTGGTAGAAAAACCTGAAAACATGAGAGGACTGAAAAAGAAACGTCTGTTTCCTGTTTAAACATGAGAATATTCAGACACTGTGGAGAAAAGAATCTCAAAGTTCATTCACGGGACAAAGGAAACAGACGCTGTGTCTCTGAGGTAAAACATAGACCTCAAAGAAAATAAAAAGAAGCTGAGATTTTAGAGTTTAGTTTGGTGGGTTTAGTTTTTCGATTTCAGCTGCAGGATGTAGATTAAATCACTGAAACACACATGGAGATAAAACAGAGGGAGTCTTCATTTATCCACAGGGAAATTCACAAATAATATAACAGGTTCAGCTGATCTCTCAACATGAAACTGAAATAAAAGTAAATAAATAAAAGTTATAAATATTTATAGCTGCAAGCAGCAAATCACAGGTTCTCACCACTTTACAGCCGAAAGAGAAGCAGCTGAATTTGAGCTATTATGCAAATTAGCTAAAAATCCATCATGGCGGCCTCTGTCATCACAAAGGCTTTTTGTACAGTGTATTGTTTTAAAGTGCCACCATCAGGTCAACGTTTACTGAAATTCTGTTCACCAGATTTTGAGGTTATTTGCCCCTAAAGGTTGGCTCAGATTGGTCCGGTGGGTCTGTTCTTTATCCCGGCCTGAAGAAATCCACTGAGGTTCATGGTGATTGGACAAATTGTTAATGAGCCATCAGCAAAGTTTGCTGATATTTTGGTTGATGGCGGCCATGTTTTTAACTGATCATTTAAAATAGAAATGTGTATCTCAGTCCCCAAGGCTGGAGAGTGAAAATTTAAAAAGTTCTTTTCATTTTCCTGTTTTTCACATTTTGCTAATTAAGAAGAAATCCATCATGGTGGACTCTTATCATCCAGGAGGACATTGAGTCAGTCGGACTAACGGTGTGAAGGGCGTGGCCTCTCCAAAAAATTTAACTAGGATCCTTCATCTCGGCTGATTGAGCTCATATTGCTTGTGAAGCTGATGCACATCACATCGTTTCCAGTCATTGTGCTAAGTTTCATGTTTCTGGCTCCAGCTCAAAGTAAATTTGAGCAAATCTGGTAGAAAAATCAAAAGTTGCACCTCGGACAATGTAAGAACATGAGCCACCACTGGAACTGCTGCTGATCAAAATCTGAATCTACATTTTATAATATTCTATTGTGGCCATGCTACATAATGATCAGTACATAACTGTGTGTATCAGTGACGCAGGAGAGATGCATGAAGGATGATGATGGTGATGATTATGATGATGATGATGCTGCAGGGTGTTTTAGGGGGGTCAGTTCTGGTCTCTGCTCAGTCATCAGATGTTCTCATTTTAAATCTGGTGGAAAAAAGAAGAAATTAAGAAATTGCTCCCGAGCGATTTGAAAGCGACGCTCATCCAATTACAACAGTGATGTCGCAAATTCTTCACCCTGAGCGCCGCACGCTGTCATTACCCCAACAGCTATTAAAGCAGACGCGGTGCTTTGTAACTGGGATGGAGCCATGCAGGGATGCAGCCTGCATCCCCTTGCACTGACCCCAGAGCTAATGGTCCAGAACCGCTCCACCTGCTCTGTAATATCACTGGCTGAAGACGCATCCAACCATTTGGCCAAACTAATAGAGGGACACTCCATGATTTAACAGGGAGCTCAACTCTGGCAAGCGTGTGTGTGTGTGTGTGTGTGTGTTTGTGTGTGTGTGTGCATTGTTATACTTTTATCCTTGTAAAGAGCAAATGGTGCCATCAAGGTAGAAATATGAGGGAAATCAAGTCCAGACATTCTGCCAGTTCTCGCTTCACTAAGGTCTGAGGACTGTGTTTGAGGGTTAAGGAGATAATAACGGAGCTAACTCCAGGAGAGTCTTATGGCTTCATGGATGATTAAACAAGGTGGAGCATGTGGGCATCTTTACTCTGTTGATACTTGATATATCCTCATTTTATACTGATGTGTTATTCATTATGAATCTGTAAATTAGTGTTTAAGGAAACAATGCTACAGTCTTAATAACCAGGCACAAATCTAAAATATCTGTGACTAATATTTTAACTTCTCCCGTGTTTTATTTGAAGTTGCTTCATTTCTTCATCCTTAACCCTGCAGATGTGGTTTGATCTTGTATTTAGTCATTTACTCAGACACTGAGGGATTTGATCTGATACTGTAGTTAAAGGAATAACTCAACATTTTTGGAAATTTGTTTTCTTACTGCTGTTGTGCTGTAGTAATGATGATGATGTAAACTGAAGAGTCCAACCAGCAGCTGAACAGTTAGTTTGTTGTTGGAGAAAAGTGCATCATCTGCAAAGAAGAGAAAACCAGAGGGTGATGTTGATCACAGGAACTCTGCAGATAATCTTAGTTATCCCTCCCTCAGAATAGAATAGAACAGAATAGAACAGAATAGCATAGAGTGCCTTTATTGTCATTGCACAACATTGTGTAACAAAATTTGTCGTGCATCTCTTGAGAACGTTTCAAACATGCACACATCCGTCCATATTCAGCACCACACTGAGGTGCAGTTACAGCTTTGAGATGCATAAATGCAAAGTGCACAGATGTTTTTGCACAGTTCCTGTTGGGAGGGGGGCAGTGTCAGTGGACATTAGTGAGGGCTCTTGGGTAGAAACTGTTTTTGAGCCTGGTGCAGGTCCTTAAGGCCCTGGAGCACCTAAAGGGCCTCAGAGAGAGGAGATGGTGAATGGCCTCACTGATTGGTTCCCAGGTGCTGAGGTTTTTCCTCCAGTCCTGTCGCTGGTGCACGTTCCACTGAGAGAAAGGCTTGTTTAACCCAGTGGAAGTAAGAGCTGCATTAACATCAATGACAGGGTTTTGAATGTGAAGGGAGATGTGAACCTTTTATTCATAGTCAGCTGATTGGCCTCCTGCAGTCAGCTGACTTCAGAGACTCACCACTCCCTCAGGTTTTGTTTGTGTAGGAACATCCCAAATCGCCGGATGTTTTCCGTCCTTGAGCTCTCGGCTCTGACCTCGGCTCCTCACGCCGCCGTCTCTAACAGAAATGAAAAGACATGAATTCTGTCCTTGTGTGCTGACATTCACTGATCCTGGATTCACAGTTATTAATTCTTCTGCTCTTTCTGGATGAATTCTGCTATAATTTGTGAGATTTTCAGTATTTCTGACATTAACACCAGTAAAGTGAATAAAATAGAGTTGAAGTGAGCGGAGGCAGAGGTGACTCTCACCTCACTCAGTGTGCTGTGTGCATGATAGGAGCTGAATGACTGAAATTCCTTTTAATGTGGTGCCGTGTAATGACCTTGGAATATCCAGTGTGTTTCACACAGAAGCTGAGCTGAAAATCTCCTTCACTGGAGCAGAGTTTGATCTGCACAGGAACACGTTCATCTCTCCTGTTGTTTCTTCTTCTTCTCTCACTTGTTCGTTCTTCTTTGATGCTGTTTGTGTCATTTTTATTTCCTGTGTTTCCTCAACGCAGCCTGGATGTGATTGTGTTCTTTGTGTTTGTGTCCAGGACCCGACCCGTGTGGTCAGCCCGGTCATTGACATCATCAACATGGACACTTTTGCCTACGTGGCGGCCTCCGCTGATCTCCGTGGAGGTACGGATATGTTGTTTTTCCATATGGGCTCTGAGACAGGCTTCCTCCTCTGTGAGGAAGACCTTCATGATGCGTTCATGAACCATAGACAAGAATTCTTTGAGGTATTTGTTTTTGAAAAATGAGACAACTCATCACAAATGTAATACATATATGTGGATTTATTGAATTTCCATATATGAAATAAGTTTCATATATAATTTATATATATATATTTTTATCTGATATGTACATATATTAGAAATGTGAACAATTTCATATATTAACATATATCTAACCCATACAAATATGTAAAATGTAATAAATGTGTATATATTGAATTTCCATATATGTAAGTAAGAAGACGATAAACCAACAGCAAATACTGCAAATCAGATCAACTTAAATATGAATAGAACATTTTTCAATAAACTATTTACAATAACATTGTGAAAAAATATTATAAAAATATAAATATAATACAGATATGTACAATGTGCAAGGATGAAAAACAAGAATCTGCTCTGTGACTGTGGAGTGTAGAAACATAATTATATAACAACACTTAATCTTTATATTCTGACCATCATTTTTCTTCTTATTTTTTTATTTATTATTTCAGCCTCACTTCTGAGCAGTTGTGTCTTTTCCACCAGTTTGGTACGGCAGATGGCTGATTATACTATCATACCCATGAGCCTCTGCTGCTGTGGAAAAGAGTGTGACTCAGAGCTGCAGAAGATTCTGGACCTTTGGGAGCAAAACTTTTTTCCAAATTTAAACCAAGACTGTTTTAAAGCTCCATCCAGTCTAAAGGTAGATGTCCATGTGGTTTTTCATTACGAAGCAGGTCTAGGTTCTATATTAATACTGTGAAAGTATCACAGCACTACATTGAGATGGTTTTGCTTCTTAAAATATGGGACCTTTAATGGTGAATCACTGAATGTGTCATCAGGGTTCTACAGAGTCATTTTCTAGTATCTGCTCTGTGTTTACAGAGACACCACAGTCCTCAGTCAGAAGTTATATTTGACTCCTCTGCTGCGGTGTTGATGTGGTACCTTCTGCACTGAGGGTTCAGCTGACGGAGGTTCATGTCCATCCAGGCCCTGACGTGCCACAGTTCTCAGTCACTTGTTGTATATGTAACAAATGAATGTGACCTACAGAAGCCTGGACACCTGAAATACCTGAGACGTAACCAAACCAGGAGGCCTGTATCTGAACATCAGCCAGACCAGCCCCCACTGTTATATCTGAGGGGTTCAGACCTCCTGTATTAATTATTGTTTTGTGCATTGCTGAAACCTCAGAAACCTCTGAGAGGATGAGGAAGAGCTGAGCACCACAGGTTCATGACGTAGAACCTGAGGATCTGAGGGGCAGTCGCAGACCAGCTGAAGCCAAATGACCTGATAACACATCAGAACCATGTGCCACAGCTGCGTTCTCCACTCGTCTCCCTCCCTCATCCCTCACTTTCTCTGAAGCCCGTCTCCCCTAAGAGCTCCACAGGCCCACTCTCTTTCCATTAGCCCATCTTCTTCCAGTCTCCCTCTCCTGGTAACAGTCTGCCAATCAATGCTGATAATAGCCCTGTCCACTCTCTCTCTCTCACACACACACACACACACACAGACACACACACAATCATGGGAATCGATGGTGATAGTTGGGCTCACAAAGGACATTTTAATTATAGATGAAGCCGTCCTTCATAATATAAAAAAGATGGTTACAAGATGGACTTTCATTGATCCACACACACACACGCACACACACACACACACACACACACATACACACACAGATGGGGGATGGAGTGCTGTGGTAGTAGCTCCTCAGCCTGCTGGACTGCCACATCAGCACACAACACACACACGTCCACACACACATTTACTTGCTTGTACATCAACACACACACACACACACACACACACAGAAACAGTAAATGATAATCAAATCAAAAGCAGGAATGTAACAATAATCAATAGAGTCAGTGATCAGTAACTGATTAAATTTAATAAATAAATTCCTCTGTCTTTCTTTTCACTGTCAGAACTTCAGAAGGAAACATCACTGTGTGTTTTCAGGATGTAAAAAGAAAACAGATTAATCATTGATCTGTCAGTGTTTATTTGAAACTTCCTCCAGACGTGTTTTAAACTCTGACTTCCTGACTGAGACACCTGGAGCAGGCCTTGGCCCCGCCCACCACCTGCTGGCTCCAGGTGTCCAGGTGAAAGAGCAGAGAGGATGAAGATGTTAGAGGAGGAAACATCAGAGACTCAGCCTCATGTTGGAGCCTCAGTCAGACCCAGACTCAGATGAGGAGTCTGCTGAGACCAGAACCAGAGACTAGCAGACAGATCAGAACCGTTAGCGTAGTTAGCATCTTTTATTTGTTTATGTTGTTTGTTAGCTTGTAACTGGCAGTGGCTGACACAGTGTTAATTCAATTCAATTTCAATTCAATTTTATTTGTATAGCGCCAAATCATAATCTACATTATCTCAAGGCACTTTACAGGGTCAGGTCAAGACCTTACTTTGTTACAGAGAAAAAACCCAACAGTTCCCACAAAGAGCAGCGCTTGGCGACAGGGGGGAGGAAAAACTCCCTTTAACAGGAAGAAACCTCCAACAGAACCGGGCTCAAGGTGGGCGGCCGTCTGCCTCGACCGGTTGTGCTAATGCTAACTCTGGCTCTCTGTGATGACAAGGTTTCAGGTGTATTTAGCCCCGCCCCCCGTCCCCACAAGTTGACAGGATTGGTTCCTGAGGTTCTGTGACGTATGAATCCCTGACTGTCTGGATCTGTTTTTATGAGACTGTCATTGGTTCAAGGTGGAAACACTCAGTCGTGGTGTCGACTGATTATTTCATCATCATGTGTCTTTATTATAGAAAAACATCATGTGGACGTGAACCAGGTGAAACAGCTGATCTTCATCAGTGTGTGTGTGTGTGTGTCTGTGTTCCTTCTCTCTCAGGTTTTGATTGGAGTCTTCATTTTAAGTGGGAACAGCTGTCGCCAGAACAGAGGGCTCACCGGCTCGACCCAACTCAGCCAATCAAGTAATATACACACACACACACACACATACGCACACACACAGACGAGCAGAAAGACAATGAGGAAGAGGAGGCAGGAGAGTGGGGGAAGTCAAGTATCTTTATTGTTGTTGTTAAAAACGAGGAGGCAGTGAAGTCACTGTCTGAGCACCGAGGTACAAAAGAAAAACTAAAATAGTGAAAATAATAAAAACATATAATAAAAGTCACGGGTGCAGATTAGTCTGTTGGGTCATTAATGTAAAGTTCATACAGAGAACACAGGAAACTACACCATTAAATTCATTTCTTTGTGACATGGAAACAGCCCCTCCTCTAAACTACTGACAGAACACACACACACACACACACACAGTTAAATAAATAAATACTTAGAAAGTTGTCGGAAAAAGTTTGACGTGGGCGTTTAACCCTCGGTCTCCACTTCCCATTTTCAAGCTTGAGTGGAGAGTTTTAATTGCTGCTAAATGTGGTCTGAGTGTGTGTGTGTTTGTGTGTGTGTGTGTGTGTGTGTGTGTGGGTGTATTGGATCCATACAGTACATATGATATATATTAGATTATATATATATATATATATATATATATAAAATCTAATATATATAATATATAATATATATCATATGTATATATATATATGTATGTATATATATATATATATATATATATATATATATAATGAGAGAGAGAGAGAGCGAGAGAGAGAGAGGTTTTAGCTTTTTATTCACAGCTCTTTTTATGACAAGATGAGGTTTATTTATGAACATCCATCCTCAGATTTTATTATTAGCAGGTATAATCAATGATTCAGTGACTCTCAGTCGTAAACTATTACAACAAAACTTAACATATAAAAAACACACTGACTCTGTGGAGGTTCAGTTCAGACCAGTGAAGAAGAGTCAGCGACCTGCGGCTGCCGCAGCGCCCCCTGCGGGGCCCTGCTGAAACAGTCAGTCTGAGAAATCAGCTGCTGTGGAGAGATGAACACACAAACAAAAGGAAGGCGTAGGCCACAGCAAACACACACACACACACACACACACACAGCTCTGACTTTCGGTAACTTTGGCACCATTCCCTCTTCATAAGTCAGAGCGGTGGCAGGAGCCCAGATTTGCTGCTGTGCCAACTTGTGACTGCCTGACTCTGAGCGTGTGTTTTTTAGTGGAGGCAGAGTGTTAAACACTCACAGATGGACGGGTGGTGATGTATATGTGTGTGTGTGTGTGTGTGTGTGTGTGTGTGTGTGTGTCATGTAGAGGGATGGAAAGCAGCTTATTTATCATGACGGTCTGTCTCTACCTGGATGTCAGCTCCCTGCTTCTCTCTGTGTCATGTCAACCTGCGGAGGCTGGACTGAGTCACTGTGTCTGTCTGGGAACACATACATGTACACACACACACACTGTGACTTGTGGGGACCATCATGGACATGACACCTTTAACCTTTAACCACCACATATATCCTACAGGCTGTAACCATCCACAGATACTTTCCTCCACTTTCCAAGCCAGTGAAACCAGTGAAACCAGTGAAACACATTGGGCAGCTTCATGGATTGGTCCTCACAAAGACATGTAGACGCACACAAACATGCACCAGCCTTGTCTCATTGTGTGTATTTGCCAAGTTATCTCCTCATTATCTCAGTCACATGCTCTCACACAAACTTTTACACACACACACTCACAGACACACACTGATGTTCCTTTAAACACACAAAGACAAACTGAGCTTGAAAAGGGTTTTATGTGCTTCCACCCACACACAGAAGCACTCACAGACACACGGTGCTATTTGCGTGCGGTGACAGCAGGATAATTGTTGATAAACAGAGGGTATTTGATGACGCGTGCCGGCCCTCAGCTGCTCACTCGTCACATTGTCCAGATCAGGATTCAGCCTGTGTTTGTGTGTCGCAGCGAAACCAGCAGCTCGTCTCTGTCCCTGTCTGAGGAGGCTGCTCCTCCACATTAAAACCACCCTGCTCAGTCTGCGTCAATATCCAACCAACAACCTGGATCAGAGCAGATCGATCAGATCAGATCAATCAGATCAGGTTGATCAGATCAGATTGATCAAATCGATCAGGATAAAAATTCAAATAAATCTGTGAAATCTGTATTTTGGATATTTAAAGCGCCTGAGAACAGAACCCGTCTGAACCTGTCTTCTCTCTCTCTGACAGGACTCCCATCATCGCAGGTGGGCTCTTTGTGATTGACAGGTCCTGGTTCAATCACCTCGGCAAATACGACACAGCCATGGACATCTGGGGCGGGGAGAACTTTGGTGAGTCGTCCTGACTGGAGGACAGCTGCCGTCTCTGACGCCGCTGTCTTAAAGAAACGACACAGACACAGAGAAACATTCTGCTTCTGATTACACCGGCATTTATCATTTCATTCAGAGTAATGAAACTCGGAGGGGCACCATCAGCAGAGGCAAACCAGGGAAATGCTTGGGGCTCCTAAGGGGAAAAGGGGCCCCTGGTGGCCCCTCCTATTGGCACAATTTGCAATGACAACTATAAACCTCTGTAATCCTCCCAAAAAGACAATATAACTACCTATAGCCTGCATGTGAGGCGTTTAGGGGACGTCTGTAAATTGTAGCCTCTGCTAATGCTCTGCATGTGAGGCAGGAGAGACCAAGCCGGTGACAGAGGTCCTTTAATGTCAGCTGGAGGAAGGTGAACTTTTCCTCCAGTCTTCACAGGCTGACGTCATCCAGCAGCAACATCTGGCTCTCCTGCTGCTGCCTCCAGCCATCTGTGTGTGTGTGTGTGTGTGTGTAAGAGACAGTTTGCTAATTCCTGTATAGCTGAATTTCTTAGATCAGTGAAAGACTGTGAGACACACACACACACACACACACACGTACTTCTATCTTTGTGAGGACTCTCATTGACATAATGCATTCCCTAGCCCCTTACCCTGACCTTAACCTAAACCTAATTCTAACCATAACTCTAAAACCAAGTCTTAACCCTCAAAATGTGATTTGAAGGTGTCTCAAAAAGTGAGGACCGGCCAAAATGTCCTCACTTTCCCAAAATGTCCTCACTCTGTTAGTAAAATACTTTTTTTGGTCCTTACTATGTAGCAAATACACACACACACACACACACACACACACACACACACACACACACACTGTGTGTCAGGTTGCTGTCAGTCTCTCAGGCTCTGTGTCGGTATCTCAGCATCTCCCTGACTCCTCTTGTTCTCCTTTGTACCCTGTGCTGTTTCATCTTTCCTTCCATCTCTCCTCTTCCACATCAAACCCACTCCATGCTCTCATTTTCACTTCCTCTCTCTCTTTTTCTCCCATTCTCCGTCTATGCCTCTCTCCCTCTCAGTTGCTGCGAAGCTTTGTAAAGTTCTCAGCTTCTCGTTCTTTGGGGAAACTCTGTCACTCCTCTGAGCTCACACACAGACAGCAGCTCTGTGAATTAACAATAACTCTTACCACACACACACACACACACACACACACAGTAAGTGAAGTTAGCTGTGTCTTTCTTTCTGCGTTGCTGAGTTCACATCAGAGAACGAGCACAGCGTAAGCAGGTCATACGAACACACACAGAGCATATAAACTACACAACACACACACACACACACACACACACACACACACACACACACACTAAATCAAAGAAACAAATCAGAGTCCATCAGTGGTTCATCAAATATTCAGGGAGATCTGGCCCACTTAGCTGCACAACAACAAAACAAAGCTTCAGATGAAGAGATGTCAGCTGCTCCAGTAAAACTGACAAAGTTCACATTGTTCATCTATCTAGTGATGTGTGTGTGTGTGTGTGTGTGTGTGTGTGTGTGTGTGTGTGTGTGTTGTGCAGAGATCTCGTTCCGGGTGTGGCAGTGTGGCGGCAGTCTGGAGATCCTCCCCTGCAGCAGAGTGGGTCACGTCTTCAGGAAGAAGCACCCGTACGTCTTCCCCGAGGGCAACGCCAACACCTACATCAAGTGAGTTCCTGCCCAGACCTCACCCGTGGCCTCAGACGGCTGCCGTCCTCCTCAGGTCGCTGCCGTTCTTCTACCCACCATCACTCAACTCTGGTGTTTCTCTTTAGTTTTTTTTTGCCTTTTCTGCACCAGGCTGCTGTTTAGCTCGGGGAGAGGGAAACTGTTTTCCATGGATATTTATTCCTTGCAGGGTTTATCAGCTGCTCAGTGAAGTGACTGATCATAATCTACCTGCTGTATTGTTTCCTGCACTTGCTCAGTCATTCATTCTCTCTGGCTCTAACTACTAGAAAAACAACGTGGAAACATGATTGACTCAGTGTTTTTCACTCAGCAGCAGCAGATGTGCAGCGTTTCCACTCTGAGCCGTGTGTTGCAGCCACCGAACGCAGCTCACATCATTGTTAAAGTGGATTTACAGCTGCCTGGGAGCCTTTGAGCTGCGACTACAATATTATCCTATTAGCATAAGCTGTGTTCTGTCTGTGGCCCTTTCAAACAGTTCAAACAGAGAGATGTTTACAGGCAGCCCAATAATCCATTAACAGGACTAATGTGCTCCGACTGCAAGTGAATTGAACTTGTATAAATAGATTAATCAAGGCTATAACGAGGACGCTGGCTCCATTCAGGTTATAGAACCGACTGCACCGTGTGAACCACACCGTGTTTTACAGTGAGGAGCAATAACCACACATAGGGTGGAAGGAGACAGATTTTACTCTTCTTCTGTTTTATTGGAGGATATATTCATGGTTTTGAGCAGGAGGACAGCTCCAGGAGCATCGGCCAGCTGTTACTAACACAAAGAGAAACACACAAACTCTTCAATGTGGGAGACTTGATTTTAAATCGTCCTTTTATCAGAAGCCACAGAAAGGCCAATATCAAGTCAAGGCATGTGCTGCAAGGCATTCTGGGAATGTGTGGAAAACTAAATTGCTGCACATCATCACAATCTAACTGAATGTGATTTACAGTAACTTGTGGATTCCTCCTTTAACAGTTCAGTAATTCACAAACCTCAGCATGAGAGCAAGGCATTAATCCTGTCAGGGTCGGGGGTTGAATTCCCTCCATGGCACAACAGACACTTCCGGTGGATGTGGGTTCGGCTCACAGAAACGTGTTGTTCTGATCCACTGACGCTGCCTTCAGTGTTTTCAGTCGCTCCCTGTCGGCCGTTACCGAGGCAACATCTGTTCTGTGCGGAGGACGGCATCACGATGGCCTGGTGTTTGTGATCGCCGTCCATCTCCCAAACAAAGCGGCTGTTGTCTGCGCGCCTGTTGCTCCGCTGGTTAATTAGCTGCAGGCTCGGCGCCGGCGGTCCAGGTTATGAATATGCTAAATAAAAAGAGCTGCTTAATAATTTGATTACAAAGATTATGCTGTTTCCTCCCTCGCAGAGGCCTGCTGCTGCGACCCTGTGTGTGTGTGTGTGTGTGTGTGTGCAGTGAGTGAGGTTTTAATTGTAAGTCTGTGTGTGACACATATTTATGTTCACACTCCTACAAGCATCTCATCTGCTCCGTCTCTCTTCCCCTTTCATTAAGCCGCCACAGCCAGTGTGTGCGCCTCCTGTAATGGAGGGTTTCTGTCATTTCAATGAGATAGTTCACAGCTCATAGGAACTCAGCTAATAGCTAATTACTGCAGAGAGAAAAGGGAGAAGAGAGGAAACGAGTAAATGGGGATAAGAGATGGAGAGAGAGTGTGTTGGTGCAGTGTGGGTGAGAACAGCAGTGGGCAGGATTTACACCTGCTGCAAACACGCTCCATCTCCCGATGTGATGTCTGATCTGTGTGAGGGAACCAGCTGTAAACAAACACATCTGGAGGCGGAGCGTCTCGCACCGAGACTCCGTTTACTCCCAGCTTTAACACGCGACGTGTGTCTGCAGAGCCTCGTTCTGATGCAGGCGCCACATCTGGAGGTGGGCGGTTGTTTGTGTGCGAGCAGGTGAACACTGGGAGCCTCCTCCCACCTGCAGCCGCTCTCTGAATGTGGGCGCGCTCGGATTCTGCATCAGTGATGAAGCTGTTTGTTTACATGCGCACCATGTGGAGGTCGGGGTGAAATCAGCACCGTGCCCCAAACTCTCCCAGCTGCGTGATGAAATCCCCAGGGTTCAGCTTCCTGTGCTCGATCTGGTAAAACCAAACCTGCAGACCCCACAGGTCAGAGAGCTCTCCAGCATGAAGACAGCCTGCAGGCGTCCAGTCGCATGGACAGGTTCCACTCAAACTGTGCTTCTAATATTTTCAGCAGCGTCCTTGAACACAACCAAGGAGAGTTTTCTCTGCTCGCTGTCAGTGTTTCCAACCAGTGTGACTGTGTGTGTGTGTGTGTGTGTGTGTGTGTGTGTGTGTGTGTGTGTGTGTGTTTTGGTTACAGGAACACACGTCGCACAGCTGAGGTGTGGATGGACGACTTCCGTCTCTTTTACTACTCTGCTCGTCCTGCAGCTCGCGGGAAATCCTACGGAGAGTAAGAACACACACACACACGGACACACACACACAGGCTGGTGCTGAGTGTGTTGGTGTCTGTGGGCAGGATCAGCAGGTGTTGGAGAACACCTGCTGACATCACAGCAGCATCACTGTGGGGTGTGGTTACCTCAGACCACACTTGACACTGACCACACCCACCCCTGCACCTGTCAGAGACTCCACCTGTCAGAGAGGTGGAGGTTCAGCCTGAGGTCAGTTCAGTCAGTGGTTGAACAGAGAAACTTCAGCTGTGTCTAAATGTCAGTGTTTATCAGTCAGACTCAGGTAAACACTGACATTTACACACTGCACACTCCAACGTCTGTTCCGCTTCTATGATGTTGTCCCCCCCCCCGACTGTGCAGTGTGTTTGTGTGTCATCAGTATCCGAGGCAGAGTGGAACTTCGCAAGAAGCTCAAGTGTAAATCCTTCAAGTGGTACTTGGACAACGTTTACCCAGAGCTCAAGTAAGTGTGTGTGTGTGTGTGTGTGTGTGTGTGTGTGTGTGTGTGTGTGTGTGTGTCTTCTGTCAAGTCTGATCATTATTATTAGTCAGAGTAGGTTAGTGAGGGTTTTTTCTGTGTTTGTTTTTAATTTATCGTGGGGGGGTCGTCCTGTGTCTGTGGCTCTGAGTAAATAAAAATCAACATTAATGCACAAAAATATCAACGCAACACTTTTGTCTTTACTCCCATTGAAATGATTTGAAATTAAAGTTCTCACATTATTTTCTGCAAACACAAAACACACACACACACACACACACACACACACACAAGGACAAATACCTTTAAGACACATACACACTCTGATTTAAACACTTCCTCTCTCCTTCACACACACACACACTTAAACACACATTTATCCACTGGAGGCTGGTGTTAATCCCCCAGAATGGAATTAACAGGCCGGCTCTCGGGGGACGACGGTCCTGACCCTTCAAACGCAGAATAACCTTTAACGGGTTATTAAAACAGAGGGAGATAGCAGATTGAATTAATGCTACAGGGCTTAAGCCCGAGTTTGTGGCGCAGCCAAGAATTTAACAAGAAAGACTGAGGAGGTTTATCAGAGAGGAAACTTTCTCAAGTAATGAGTTTAGGGAAACGTGGCCTGGAGCGGATTTGTTAAAGGTGCAGCGCGTCAGTTTAACAAATGCAGATAAATCACTGTCAAATTACAGCTGATATCTTGATGTAGTTAATGAGAGAGTGGAGGAGAGGACGGCCTCATCATGATGACCAGGTTCCCTCTCAACCCTGCTGCCTCCACGTGGGGCTAAAGGTCCAGGCTGCGTGGTTTTTATTTTGGGTATGTCCTGCACCACGGAGCCTTTACCTGCGTCCCGTTTCCTCCATCAGGGTCCCTGACGACTCCGACTCTCAGTCCGGGGTGATCAGACAGAGGCAGAACTGTCTGGAGTCTCGCAGGGTGGAGGGGCAGGAGCAGCCCCTCCTCACACTGGCTCCCTGCATCGGAACAGAGGGCGTCCCCGCCGTCAACCAGGTGAGTCGACCCTGAGCCAGAAACACGAGGAGGAGGTTTACACACGATAAACTGTGACAGGAGGAGGTTCAACTCGTCTCAAACCAGTTTTTACAGACATCAAAACTTACACACAAGCATTTTATAACATTTCACAGCAGCGTCCTTCAGAGGACCTGGTCTACGGAGGATTTTCACTTCGTCACCAGCTGTTCCCGCCATTAAAGTTGGATCACAAAGCACAGCTCCTGTTGCCTAGCAACCTTGACAACACATAACTTTTCTCCACTAAAACTTTTTGTTTTCAGGTCCTTGGTTTGAACAGCTGGACCGTTACTGTTGAACACTGACATTAACAGTGTGAACCTCAGACTCTCTGTGCTGTTTGCTGTCATCACCAACACGCAGTGCATCCTGGGATATGTTGGGCCAGGTCAGATCCACCTGTTGGATCCTTCAGCCAGGAAAAGAAGGACACATCTGAAGGAGCCTTTGAAAGGGAACGGTCTGGTCTCTGGTCTGGTCGTTTTTTTTATATCATCACTGGGAGATAAAAAAAAACAGAGTTAAAATTCTTCTAAGCTTCAGTAGAAATCCTCCAAAAAAGAATCAGTTAAAATCTGAGTAATTTGTGTCTGATTCAGAAAACACTAAGAAAGTGAAGAGCACACAAATCTATGAATGAAATAGAAAAATGTGTAAGCAACATTTTTATGATGCTAATAACAACACATCAGTGAAGTGCTCTTTATTTCATCTTCATCATCACCTCCTCCTTCAGTTGATCCTATTTCTCCAGGGTCTGTGGGTCTTTTCCCTCCTCCTCTCCTCCTCGGCTCTTTCTGCCTTCTCGATCTCTGTTTCTTTATCTGTCTCCTCTTTTTCTCTGCTGCTCCTCTGAAGCTTCATCTCCATTTCCCTCATCTCTTTAAACATTTCTTTTCTGAGCTCGTCCCCTCCCTCCTCAGGGGTCGGTCTCCCTCCGTCTCCATTTAAGCCTGGAGACTGAACTCTGGTGTCTTTGCTTACAAATGGAATAAAAACCACTTTTTAAAGTGAAATGAGAGATTTTAGTTGAGGACAGAAAAAGCCATCTGGGAGGATGAATGAACATTTTCTTTTCTTCAACTTTAAGCTCCAAAGTCTGCACGCATGTAGCCCCCCTCTTCTTCTGTGTTTTATCTGAAGTGTTGATCTCCATCAACCTAAAACCATCTCAGTGTAGTTTTACATCTCCTCTCTCAGGTTCTCTCTGGAGCTCTAGTAACAACAGGTCAGTCAGCCAATCAGAGGAGAGGATCTTAAGGCTCAGTGTCTGAATACAAACTGTGTGCATTTCTCTGTGGACTGAGGCTTTGATACTTTCACAGTATTAATATAGAACCTAGACCTGCTTTATAATCACAAACACATGGACATCTACCTTTAGACTGTGTGGAGCTTTAAACCTGAAAACTAAGGATGATACAGCAGCTCAGTGACAGTTATTATGTTAGTTATTGTTCTAAATTCAAACTGCAGATAAAAAATTGACCTTTACTTCTTTTTGGGCTCTGCTGAGGTGAGGTGATTTATATAACACCATCAGACACAAGGTAACTGCCTGGTAACCTAGTGTGAGTGTGTACACTGGAAAACAACAGTTGTTATCTGTTTAGCTGATGAGGAAGTCTTCCTCCTCCTCCTCCTCCTCTCTCGTTGGTCATTAGTAGGTGTGAATAAGTTTCCTGTGAGAAAGTCGTCAAACCAAAACATATTAATGTTACAACAGAAGGCTTGTTTGTGTGTGTGTGTCAGTGTGTGTGTTGTAAATGTGCTCATGTTAGCCCAGTTATTTGTCTGTGTGTGTGTGTGTGTGTGCGTCTGACCTGCTCTCACTGTGCTCATTTCTTTACTCGCAGCACAGCAACACAGCAGACAGTGTGTATGTGTATGTGTGTGTGTGTGTGTGTGTGTGTGTGTGCGCTCTGCCTTCTCTCGGCCATAATTAATACCCGTAGGATCCTCATTATGCTGTGAGCAGAGCGAGTGTGGAGGCTGTGATCCGCTCTAACAAGCCGCTGCGCAGAGAGCGGACGTGTCGGCAGCTGGAATGCCTGGAGGCCGGCCCGTGACTGGAAGGTCGCTGGTTCAAATCCCTCAACTCGCAGCGAAAACCGCTGGGATGTGTGTGAGTGTCAATGAGGAACTCTCCCTTATCGGCCACGGTGGAGAAACCCTGAAGGGAGGCTCTTAATCCCTGTTTGTTCATGTTCAGAGGTCTGACTCCAGACTGTTGTTCAACTCAAAGAATTAAATACACATTTCTTCTCTGTCAGCTTCTCCTTTGAAAAGTGAAGAACTGGTTTATTTCCCTGATGTCTGCAGATATCATCTACCTTTAAACTCTAAAGGTAGATGTCCGTGTGTTTGTGATTATAAAGCAGGTCTAGGTTCTATATTAATACTGTGAAAGTATCAAAGCCTCAGTCCACAGAGAAATGCACACAGCCTGTATTCAGAAACTGAGCCTTAAAACCAGCCGTCTGGACTTCTGGAACTTTGTGATGTCACAACGAAGCAGTCTTTAGACTTTATATCTCTGCCTCGGTGACAGTCACAGCCGGAGGCTTTATGTTTTCAGGTCGTCCGTCCTATTCTTGTGAACGTGATATCTTAGTAACGACTTGACTCAATGATGAATTGATTAGACTTTGGTGGTCAAAGGTCACTGTGACATCACAAAACACCTTTTTTGGCCATAACCCACAGGTTCATACACTAATTCTAACTCAATTTAACTCAAATGTCTGTGAGGATAAAGGTCAACTTCACTGTGACATCATAATGTTATTCAGTGCTGTAACTCAGGAACTTGTTTGGTTTTATTTCGTATATTTCTTCTTCCTCTGGATAATTTTCAAACAGAGTCTCACAGGAGAAAATGAGCTTTGAAACGTCTGCTGTAAACACAAAGGTTTGGTTTCTCTTCCTCTGAATCAGATTGTGAGGATTCTCTGTCCACAGTCACACACAGATAGAAATCAATAGTAGAAGCAGAGAGACCAATTTGTAAACTGGCAGCAGCAGAAACCAGAGCAGAGTGATTGTAATGTCAGTCATCTGGATTCAGATGTATTCTACTGCTCCATTACTGGGAAGTTTCACATAATTTCAGTGTATGACAGAGCGGACACACACAGTGAAGGAGTGACAGGCGTGAAATGTGACCCACTGAGCCGCAGAAACATCGCTCTGATCACAGCGTGGCTGAGAGTGCAGGCACGAAGCAGCTCAGTCACCGGCTTCCACTCACGAGGCTGCAGGTGTCCACCTTATTCTGGGCCACAGTGCACTTTGTTTCCAACCTTTGATTCACCTGGGAGCAGGTGTGCTGAGCCTGCAGGCTCTGTTTCTGCTCTGACCTGCTTCATGTGTGGCTGAGTTTACCTGCAGACCAGTGACTCTGACCACAGTCAGCAGCCTCCTCACAGCCCCCTGCATCCAGCCAGAGCAACACACTGAGGTCTGTTGTGTGTGATTAACATAAGAAGGCTGTTAGATATGACGGAACATGGAAACTAAATATCACAGCAGGACCAGGTGCACAGGAACAGAAAATATACACACACAGTCAGACACAAATATACACAACACATAAACCTTCATGCCTCTGGACTTAGTAATTATAGGATTACCTCAAACCTCCCATTCATAGGCACAGTTAATGAGGAAGTTGCTTTTAACCAAATCAGTAACTACTACAACATAAATGGCTACTATGACAACTTCCAGTCAGGTCTTCGTCAATCTCACAGGACTGAAACTGTCCTCATAAAGGTCCGAAATGACCTTCACCTTAATCCAGACTCAGGTAAAATAACTGTCCTGGTCTTGTTAGGTCTTAGTGCAGCTTTTGATGTTGTTGGTTACTGCTGGACGAATTAGAAAAGTGTGTTGGTTCTCACATGGTTCAGGACCCACTTAGAAGGTCGGGACTGTTTCGTCTCAGTTGGTCCTAATGAATCAGTGAAAACCACTGAGTCCCACAAGGATCCAGTCTCAGGCCGTCTCTGTTCAACCTGTGAATGTTTCCTCTCGACCAAATCTTCCAGCAGCACAGGGCGGCTCATCACAGCTGCACAGGCGACACAGATCTATTCATCTCTCACCAAATGATTTCAGTCCCATCGACCGAACGCATTAATGCAACAAAACCTCCTCCAGCCATGAATAAAGACTAATTTGCCTCACGATATATCATAGTATAACGATGATGACATGATGTAGTATAATGCAGGCAGATGAGTGCAGTAATTATGTTGTAACTGGAATACAAATACAAATGATGATCAATCGATTACCTTCAGATCAGCACAAATCATCACATGACAGCCTCAGTGGTGAGGTTTCCCTCTGCTGAGTTAGGACCAGATCCTCAGTCTTCACCTGAACTAGCTGAACCTTCAGAGGCTCCAGCAGAGACAAGAAATATCGAGCTACAGCTGCAATTAACCTCCGACGTCGTTCTGTTTGCTGCAGCTCCATAAATCAATCACAAGGTGAAACACACCCCGCAGCGTCTCTACATTCAAGACAACACTCAGCACATCAGCAGACCCCCCACGTCCCATCATCCAGACCCCCCCTCAGCAGGTGTACGGCAGCGCGGGGACGTCATGACATGAAGACCTGTCTGTCGAAAATACACCTGACTGTGTCCTCATCACTCCTGATCTTTATGTGCTGACATTACCGCTGGTTCACTGAAAACCTCAGTAAAGTATAAAAACTCCTAATGTGTACAGTGTGTGGAAGAGTCAGGAGTACTCTGTACTCTGAACTATAGTACTGAAGTACAGAGTACTTGAATGAGTCACATTCCTGCATGAAATGTGTCACTGACAGATTCTGTAAAAGCAGCAAACAGTGATTAATAGAATCATTAATCACAGCACTAATACTAATAATCTATCAATACTGACTAATGATGATTATTGTTTAACAACAGGACAGTTATTGAGCTGATGTTTCTGTTATTAATCATCAGTGGAAACAGTGTGTGTGTGTGTGTGTGTGTGTGTGTGTGTGTGTGTGTTTTCTACATTATAACATGTTGAGTAGTTTTTCTGAGTTGTTGTGAGAACAGCCTGATCACCACTGACCCTGGATATCGTCATGATAACAGATCATATTGTTGCTCACTGTTGCTTCATCACTCTCCTCCACATCCTTCCACATGCTGTAAAAATTATTCAGCCCCTTGAGTTAAAGCAGCAGCAGCAGCACAGTGTAAATCAGAAGTAAGGAACGATCAGCTGTTCATATTTTCCTGCCTGGCTCCGTCCAGCTCTTCACCTCCATCCTCCTCATCTTCACAGCCTCAGCTGATGCAACCATCCGGAGCTTGTGTCTTCCAGCAGCTGAAACGAGCCTCAGTCCTCAGAGGCAGAATCACATATTGATTGACAGCCAAAAGCTCCTTCCCCTGACCTCTGATTGGTTAGAGGAGCGGGGCTCGCTCAGAAGCTTTAGAGAGGAACGTCTGCTGCTGCTGGGTGGCAGAGGCCTCTCTGCTTTAACCCTGAGTCTGAGTCTGAAACCTCAGCACTGTTGAAACTGAAGCAGGTTCACAGCCTCCGTGTGAACCACGACTTGAAAAACAAACAAAATAAATTTCTAATGATGGATTTCACCTTCCTGCTGTGGTTTCAGTTGACCACAATGCACTTCATCGGTCACATGTCTTAACTACAACAAAAACATACAACATGTGTACGTCACATCTTAATGGCTCAACGTGTTTTGAAGCATTTCAACTAAAAACCTACTGTAGCTTTAATGTTACATCATACATGTTTTTTTTCTGAGTGTCCAATCATCTGTCAGCAGCGTGTGTGTCTCCGTCATGAACATGTCAGTGTCCCTGTGCACTGAGAAGGAGTTTGTCTCAGTCCTCATACGTACTGTGTTTGTGTGTCCACATACTTTTGGCCACACCGTTTATTTCTGTTGACATTTTGGACGGTAAAGTTTTACCTGCAGCTGTTAAACGGTGAATGTGCTCAGGTAAAGCACCCGCTCCCTGTAAATGTCACTTCGCTTCCTCCTCTCCCCGAACGACCGTATCGTCATGACCACTGCTCAGAAACAAGAGCACAACCAAGGCAGCGCTTTGTCAAACAGCCTGACCGACTGACTGACTGACTGACTGACTGAATGACTGAGTGACTGAGTGAATGACTGAGTGACTGACCGACTGACTGAATGACTGACTGAATGACTGACTGACTGAATGAGTGACTGACTGGCTGACTGAGTGACTGACTGAGTGACTGACTGACCGACTGAGTGACTGACTGAGTGACTGAGTGACTGACTGACTGACTGACTGACTGAATGACTGAGTGACTGACTGGCTGACTGACTGACTCCGCCTCTCTGTCCACAGGAGTGGGTGTACACGCACGGCCAGCAGATCCGTCAGCAGCAGCACTGTCTGTCTCTGTCCACCACCTTCCCTGCCTCCCAGGTCCTGCTGCTGCCCTGCAACATGGCCGACGGCAAGC
>NW_027273882.1:8637500-8640000 GCF_046630095.1 Trachinotus anak | reverse complement strand
GTTGGTGGCAGAAGTTGTCAAACTCAGCGAGAGGAGCTGTGACGAAGCTGAATCAGCTGTTTTCCACTGCGGCACGTAACACAGCAGGAAACAGATTGTTTGGCTCATTTTTGTCCCTGACGCTTCACGTCTGTTGGACGTCTGATGTCCAGAGAAGGACGTTCACCGGAGCTTCATCCCATCACAGGCAAATCACCGGAGCTCTCTTATCCACCGGGGAAACATCTCCATCTGCAGGTCGCCCGACAACAAACATTTGAGCTTAGCCCCAAATGTTTACAGTGTCTGGCTCCGCCCCTGCTCAGCAGTCATGAAATATGAGGTCAATCCATGTTCACCTGAGCCTGACCCCAGTGCATCCTGGGATAGGCTCCTTTCATCTTTCCCTCACTGGAGAGGAGCAGAAGAACTGTAACATCTGTAAATAAAATGTAAAGACAGATGTGTTGCTCTCACAGGAAGTACTGCAGCTCAGTAATGAGGTGAATACTAATTGATTTACTTTTAATTATCCCTCCGTCTTTTTTTTTCAATTAAAAAGCTCTGCAGCCCATCGGCGCGCTGTAACGAGCGTGTTGTCTTGACAGTGCAGGCGAAGACCCACAACACAGTTCTATACCTCTGTGTGTGTGTGTGTGTGTGTCTGTGTGTGTGTGTGTCTGTGTCTGTGTGTGTGTGTCTGTGTGTGTGTGTGTGTGTCTGTGTGTGTGCTGTTACATGGTCTTATGAGATCGAGGTGGGTCTACATGACAGTGATTCGCTTCAGAGGCTCTGCTAACACAATATGGCCGCTCACTGCCGACATACACACAAACACATGTGCACAAAAATACGCATAGAGATATCTCACACACACACACACACACACACACACACACACACACACACACACAGATGTGTAGATTGTGTTCTGCTCTCTTGTCTATTTTCTCCTCACTTCTCTCTCTCTTTCTTTATCTGTCAATCTGCTCCTCTCTCCCTCACCCCCCCACCCTCCACCCCCCATGACTGGGTTTCAGACCCAAAGCTGGATAAAAGACTCTTTTCATGTCTGATCATATCTGCTGCTTTGTTTTCCAGCTATGAATCATGCACGAGCACATTCTGTCTCTCTCTCTCTCTCTCTCTCACACACACACACACACACACACACACACACACACACTCTCTGCACAGAGCCTGCTTCCTCAGAGAACCACTGATTAAAGCAATAGTCAGCAGAGGCCTCCACCTAGTGGCGACCAGCAGCAGTCACACCTTGTCGGCTGTAATGGAGCCTCAGTCCGAGCTGCTGGCCGCCGTCAGTGGATCAGTGTGAGGATAAAGTGCAGCTCTGCAGAAACACCGTCGCTCTGTGCAGAGTCCGGTCAGCTGTCAGTCCGTCCCGGCTCCTTCAGGAGCTGCAGTGTGTGAAAGGAGAACACGTGAATCCACAGTGAATGTGATAATAATTTGTCCCAAACAAAATGTAATCACAGAATTCACGTTTTTGACTTTACCCCTCCTTGTTTCCATGAATCACTATGAAAGTATTTTAGCTTGATCTTTGTGATTCCAGCGCTTCAGTGATTTTGTTCTTATTGAATTTTAAGAAAAATATTCTGAGTATAAAACCATCCTTTTGCCCATGAACAGAACTTAACACAAACTGTCTGTCAGTCTCTGCTCCATCCTTCCTCACTCGTGTCTCAGCTTCTTGGTCAGGAGTGAGGCTGAGATGCTGTGATGTTGTGTTCTCTGTGTATCCTGTATTTTACACAGTATCTGGGTTCCTGAAGGAATCATGAAGTTCTTCTCAGAATCTGTTTGAGACTTTCTGTTCTTTCTGTGTGAGCAGAGAGTGACACTGAATCTCATTGCAAATTCATGCAGATTCATGTTTCTTTGCGTATCTCACCTTGGTCGTACAGTAATACCCCTGCTCTGCTGAGCATGACTGCAGACCTTTTCAGAGACACCTGGAGTGGCTGCAGGTTTCTGCATCGACAGGATCCTCTGAGCAGCAGCTACAACAGAGAGTCTACGTCTGCTCTGTGTATCTGCAGCATCACCTGCTTTCACTACGACACTGTGCTGAATCCATGACAAGCAGGACAATCCGACTAAAAGCTGATTGTTGGTTTGATGTTTGCTGTATTGAGCCGTACACACTTGTCCAGTTCATGTTTGTGGCATCAAACCTTTGACCTTTACAAAGAGAGAAAAGTGGGATAGAATGAACATATTTCAGACAGTATCTTATGTTCTCGTTTCTCCTCTGCAGCGGTGGCAGAAGTCGGGGACTCACCTGGAGCACCTGGTCTCCCGGTTCTGTCTGGACTCGGAGATGGCTCTGGACGGGATGGACTCTTCACGAATGCTGGTCATCAGCCCCTGTGAACTGAGCGCGTACACACAGAGATGGGAGGTCCCCTTCTCCTGACCCCTGACCCTGTGACCTTTCACCTGCAAAAATCTGCCCCGTCACCCATTCTCCGCCCTCAAACACCTGGGCAGAGAC
>NW_027273882.1:8622500-8625000 GCF_046630095.1 Trachinotus anak | reverse complement strand
AATTTACAATTTAATTAACAGAAAAACTCTAAAGTTATTTTCATGACCAAGACTACAGAGAGGACCGGGGAGACCTTTGCACTTCCGGTTTTTTTTACTTATAAACTGTCAGTTAATGGAAAAACCTAAAAACAAGAAATAAATACAATTAAATGTCTTCCGTGCCGCCTCTTCTCATCAATAGTTTCTATCTTACTGTATTAGAACCATCTCTGTCACCCTCCATCCACTCGCACTGATTGGTGAACAAATAATCAATTGACTGATCAACAGAAAATCGATTGACAGCAATTTATATCACGAGTAATCATATAAGTAATTCATCAGACTAAAGTAGCAGACCTCTGGTCCCAGCTTCTCAGATGTGAGGAGTTCTTGTTTTTCTGTCTTTCATATTGTTGTACATTTAATGACGTCACCATCTTTCAACACTATCAGGTGTTTTATGGGTAAACAGGTAATCAGTTCACCTTAGAAGTAACTGACAGATAAGGCTTCTGTTAATCATTATGATTTATAATTGATGTCTTCAGGGTGCTGGTTTTGTCCAGTGAACTAGAGGTGAAATAACTGGTTGATTAATCAAAAAGTCAAATTACAGAAATGATCAGCAACTATTTTGATAAACATTTCTTCATTCCTTTAACCATAAACCCCATAAATTCACATCCTGTCCTTCGTTTCCTGTGACAGTAAACTGAATATCTTTAGACTGATGGTCAGACTGAGGCAACACATTTAAAGAACATACCTTTGATTCTGTGGAAGTCTGAAGCACATTCATATCTATTTACTGACTACGTATAGCTCAAATATATATAAGATGATTAACTGAGAACATTATCTACAGATTAGAGCTACAGTGAATAGTCTGAAACACAAAGGAGCAGTTTCCTGTGACAGAAGACAAATGAAAGCAGGATTAAGAAGCTGTTACCAGGGGACGCTTGAAATAAAGACTTAGATTGTTTAGTTCTCAAAATAGTTTACGATTTTTTTCTAGTCATACACAACTAATCGATTGTTTCATCTCTACATATTGAAATCCGTCATTTCTCCTTTCCTCCCTCCAGCCACCTCATGTTCCTTCGCTGTCTGAGCCCCCTCCCCTCCTCCTTCCTCCCCCGCAGCCATCCTGCTCCCTGCAGGGCCGGCGTCAGCAGCTGCAGTGCCTCCTCCACCTCTGTCCCCCAGGTTATCCCTGCTCCTCGTCCATGGTGGTCAGTGCAGGGATTTCCCCCCTGGCCTCCGCGACTCCCCCACGCCCACCCAACAGCACGTCAGGTTTTCACAGGGAGGACGTTAAACCCTCATAACATCAACCTCAGTAACTTCAGCAGAAGCTGGCGTTCATTCTACACCTGTGACCGCCTCTTGATGGAGCGGTCCAGCAGAGATCGAGAACCTCCTCCTAAACGGAGGAAGAGTGAAGAGGAGAAGAGGGGCAATGAGGAAAGAGGAGGATGGAGAGGAGCGACAGCAGGGGCGACAGGAGGCAAGACCAAGGATGGAAGCTCCAGGAGGGAGCACCATCACCTGGACACCAGCGTGGACAGCAGCCCTCGACCAAACCACCACTTCAGAGACAGGGGTCAAGACAGAGGAAAGGATGCAGCTGGAAAAGGCGTCAGGTGGGAAAACAGCAGAGAGAAAGATGCAGACAGGACGAAGACTGTGAATAAAGACGGCAGCAGTCGGAGCAGGTGGAGCAAACATCAGCAAGAAGGGCAGAAAGATTCACAACCTGCAGGCCCCAGGACTCAAACCCCGAAGTCTAAACCTGAACAGGGTCAGGTTCCCATGCACAAACCTAAACCTAACCCCTGGTTCAAGGGGAGGGGGGCAGAGGAGCATGGAGGGCATCACAGGAAAACAAAAGGACCAGAGGAACAGCCAAGGGACAGAAGCAGTGGTGGAGGGCCGAGGACGGGGCTCCAGTCCCAGCCTCGCACCACCACTCACCCTCCAAACCCTCCAGAACCCCCTCCACCTGGAACCTCCCCACCCGTCAGACCACAGGATGAGGCCGCACCAGTGAAACGTAGGTTCACTCTTTAAGGAGGTTTTTGATGATAGATCAGGAGGAAATTGTTGTGAAACTTTGATACAAGTCAGTCGTCAGATCATTTGTAGTGAATCATGAGTTGACTCCTGACTCTTCTGTTAACCATCATCAGTCTTTCTCGCCCCCCTCTCCTCAGCTCTTCACAGACACTGGGAGACCCCTCCTGCCTGCAGTGCCCACCCCCAGCCACCAGGGGTCAGCGCAGCCTTTGACTTCTCAGTGATGTCCTACAACATCCTGTCTCAGGAGCTGTTGGGGGACAACAACTACCTGTACAGACACTGTGACCCCGCCGTCCTGCCCTGGGAGTACCGGCTGCCCAACCTGCTGGCAGAGATCCAGCAGCTGGACGCTGACGTGAGTGGATCAGATCAGATCAGATCAGACTTTAATGAGCCCTGTTCCAGCAGCGGGAGACAGGATTCAGAAGGATGT
>NW_027273882.1:8472500-8617500 GCF_046630095.1 Trachinotus anak | reverse complement strand
CACGCTGCTGGTTTTTATGTGCAGCTGTAAATGGATGCTCCATGTTCTGTTGCTCTCTAAAGGGACATGGAGGATTTTTCCTGTTTGTGGCAGAAAACTGTGACTCTCTCTTTTCCACGTCTGAGAGAAACATCTTTTTAAGGACAGCTCTGGGATATTTTAACTTGGGCATAATCTTCCCGTGTTTTAGGGCATAATTAGTCTTTGCATCGGTCCACAACTGAGCAAGAACAGTATACCCACAACCACTAAACAGCTGCTGTAATGTAAACAATGGGACATTTCATATCAAAGTGGTCCACCTTTTTTTTTTTTAGTCAAAGAATGAGGTCTCACTGTCTCACTAGATTTTGAAATAATAAAGCCTGTGCATTTCCAGCACTGATTTTTTTTCTTTTCATTTAAATTATCTGTCTGAATTTTTTTGTCTGTGAATTCAACTCATGAATTTTTCAAGAACAAATTTTTCAATGTCCACAAATTCAGAATGAAAAAATTTAAAATCATATATATGTTCCAGTTGCTCAAATTTGACATGCGCTGTATGCACGGAACCTTACGGAGCACTTGCGCAAAAATATACGCCAGTATTTAAACTTCCAGGTCACATTAGGTGGCTTAAATTAGCCTTCTAGCGTTAGCTGTAAGAATTCTAAAGATCCATATCACATTTACATGACATCTTTTCATGTTTTCATCTTTTCACTGTCCTCATATATACTATAGCTAGCTATAGCTAAACACAAGGCCACGTTCACAGTTTTTATTTCCTCATTGGAAATAAAATTCACTTCTTCATCAGAGCTTTATGATCCATCTGATATGGATTCTTTCTGTCTGTTAATTATTGACTTCAGTCGTTGATTCCAAAGGTCAGAGCTGTTCTGTGATCAGATTTCCCAGAACAAATCTTCAGTTGAAGGTGAACACAGAGAGCTGAGACTGTGTGTGGACCTACAGACCTGAAAACCTCCTGCTGTCAGTCACATGTTTGTTCTGTCTCTGGTTGGGTTCCTGGTTGAAGCTGCAGTTTAATTTCACCTTCTCTTTTCAGCTTCATGCTGATTATTTCCTCCATCAGAAGGTAACGTAACCAGCAGCTTCCATCATGTTGGTGTGTAGCTGATAAACTGATCTGAGAACAGTACTGATGTGTTGTTTTGTTGATTGTATTGGCGAAAATGACTGAAACAGAAGAAGAAGTAAGAAACTTCAGCCTGTTGGTAAATCACACTGAGTGACCAGAAAATTAGAAACACCTGTGTGATGTGATGCAACACAACAGAGCTGCAATAAATGTTGTTGTGTTGACCTGACTTCAAATGTTTGAATCTGTGGTTCATATGAAGTCACTGCTCTGTGCTGCTGCTGGAAGTTTCTAATATTTAGTCTCCCTCATCTTCATGTATATGAGGAGAGAAATGAATAGAAACAGTTGCACATTGAAATGTGATCAAGTTTATCAGCATCGTGAAAATGACAAAGATTAGATTTATTACTCTGCTGTATTTTCAGTCATAGTCTCTTGTACATCGACTTCCTCTGACTGCTGTTAAAATAAGTTTCAGTGCATGTGACAGCCTTATTCCAAAATGGATTAAATTCATTTTTTACCTCGAAATTCTACACACAATACCCCAAAATGACTGAGTGAAAAAGTTTGCATGAAATTTTTGTAAATATATTAAAAAAAAAAAAAAAAAAAAAAAAATCACTTTTACATAAGTATTCACAGCCTTTGCCATGACACTCAAAATTGAACTCAGGTTCATCCTGTTTCCACTGATCATCCTTCAGATGGTTCTACAACTTGATTGGAGTCCACCTGTGGTAAATTCAGTTGATTGGACATGATTTGGAAAGGCACACACTTGTCTATATAAGGTCCCATAGTGGACAGTGCATGTCAGAGCACAAACCAAGCCACGAAGTCCAAGGAATTGTCTGTAGACAGGATTGTATCGAGGCACAGATCTGGGGAAGGGTACAGAAAAATTCCTGCAGCATTGAAGGTCCCAATGAGCACAGTGGCCTCCATCATCTGTAAATGGAAGAAGTTTGGAACCACCAGGACTCTTCCTAGAGCTGGCCGCCCGGGCAATCTGAGGGATCAGGGCAGAAGGGCCTTAGTCAGGGAGGTGACCAAGAAACCGATGGTCACTCTGACAGTGCTCCAGCGTAGCTCTGTGGAGAGAGGAGAACCTTCCAGAAGGACAACACTCTACCAATCAGGCCTGTATGGTAGAGTGGCCAGACGGAAGCCACTCCTCAGTAAAAGGCACATGACAGCCCACCTGGGGTTTGCCAAAAGGCACCTGAAGGACTCTCAGACCATGAGAAACAAACTTCTCTGCTCTGATGAAACAACTATTGAACTCTTTGGCCTGAATGCCAAGCGTCACGTCTGGAGGAAACCAGGCACCACTCATCACCTGGCCAGTACCATCCCTACAGTGAAGCACGGTGGTGGCAGCATCATGCTGTGGGGATGTTTTTCAGCAGCAGGAACTGGGAGACTAGTCAGGGTCGAGGGAAAGATGAATGCAGCAATGTACAGAGACATCCTTGATAATAACCAGCTCCAGAGCGCTCTGGACCTCGGACTGGTGCGAAGGTTCATCTTCCAACAGGACAACGACCCTAAGCACACAGCCAAGATAACAAAGGAGTGGCTTCGGGACAACTCTGTGAATGTCCTTGAGTGGCCCAGCCAGAGCCCAGACTTGAACCTGACTGAACATCTCTGGAGAGATCTGAAAATGGCTGTGCACCGACGCTCCCCATCCAACCTGATGGAGTTTGAGAGGTTCTGCAAAGAAGAATGGGAGAAACTGCCCAAAAACAGGTGTGCCAAGCTCGTAGCATCATACTCAAAAAGACTTGAGGCTGTAATTGCTGCCAAAGGTGCTTCAACAAAGTATTGAGCAATGGTTATGAATACTTATGTACATGTAATATTTTTGTTTTTTATTTTTAATAAATTTACAAAAGTTTCAAGCAAACTGTCTTCACTTTGTCATTATGGGGTATTGTGTGTAGAATTTTGATCCAATTTAATCCATTTTGGAATAAGGCTGTAACATAACAAAATGTGGAAAAAGTGAAGCGCTGTGAATACTTTCCAGATGCACTGTACATCAGTATGAACCTGTGGTGTTTGAACCAATATATTAGACTTTCTGTATTTTTATCATTGTGGTCATTTTCAAAATAGTAAATATGTGACTGAAATATATGTCAGATAATGTCACTGAGACTGGGTGATAAAGGGTTATGGTACAATGACAGAAGATTTAACAAACAAAATAATCACAGTAGGATTGTTAGTTCTCTTTAGTGTCGACCAGTAACAGTGAACTCTGTTGTTGGAACAGATGTTTTACAGTCAGTGACTTTGTTGATCATGAAACTTCAGTAGAACTATAGATAGATGAGGTTATAACAGCAAACTGATCAATAAAACTGTGTGGGCCAAAATTTTATTTTTGAAGTTTAGTGGCAGTGTCAAAGGTCACCACCTTCAGTCACTGTGAAACTGACACACATTAACAACCAGTGTGATTCAGTGAGTGAGAGATGTTCACCGTCCACAGTCCAGGAAAAAGAGTCTGAAGTTGTTCACAGGTTAACAGGAAATAAAGAGTCATCTAATGTTCACAGGAACAGAAACACACTCACTGTCTGAATTCTTCGTTGTTCCTGGAGATGATATTGTTAACGTGAACCATGAAGGTTTATGGCTCTTTTAATGCAGCCATAAAGTCACTGAAACTTCAGTACGAACATCCTCGTCCTCCAACACTGGTCAAAGTGCAGAAGTCAAAGATAAGACATAAACTTTCTGAGTGGAGTCCAGCAGCAATAGAAGAAGAAGATCAGGTCCATGTGACACGTCCTGACAGTCTGACTGCAGCTGAACTCTAGACTGTGACTGTGGAGTGATGAGAGTGTGACAGTGTCCTCAGGTTGATGATGATGATGATGATGATGATGATGTGAAGGGCTGATGAAGGAGGATCAGCTGCAGCTTCTCTGTGTCTCCTCCACAGGTGAAGGTAAACGACTCTGTGACTGGATGTGGATCTGAATTCACCTGGTGAGTGTTTCTTTGTTCTACCACACAGCTGATTCATGTTTTCAGTCAACAGGTGAACTCTCATTGGTTCCATGTTTGTTCTCTAGTGGATAAAAATACTGTTGGAACATGGTTCATGTAGTTTCTGAAACATTTATCCTCAGTTTAATTTGCTTCCTTCAGCACCACCTGGTGGTTGACTTCAGAATGACTGTGGTAGACAGGTGTATAAACCTTGTTGTACTGACTGAGAGCATCTCTCCAGCAGGTGGATCCTCTGCTATGGATCAGGACAGAGAGGAGGGAGCCCCTCCCTCTAAAACCACTCTGTGTGGGGGCCATGAGAGCCAGACCAGAGCTCAGAGGTGAGATGAGGATCTCTAACTGTCCATGACTCTTCTCCATGTCAGAGCTCAGCTCTCACATCACTGCTCCATCATTATTCACACTCACTGTCACATCTGCCACCAACCACTCAATAACAGCTCAGAAGAACTAATCATCAACTACTAACTGTCTTAGTCAACAAAGAGCCGACCACTGATTGGTCAGCTGATCAACTAAGATGAGGTCAGATCACATGTTGATGAACAGGAGAACGTTACTCATCCTCTGTCTTCTCACTGATTTTCTATCTGCTTCTAACATTTCAACTGGTGACAGACGCTCAACATTCATCTGTTTTCAGCTTAAAACTCCTTTTCATTGGTCACTTGTTTGTTAGTATCAGGAAGCAGCAGGAGAGACCAGACTCTCCTGAACCCAGCTGTGTGTCCATGAACAGTGACCGGTCTATAGGTCACTATATTGACTTTAAAGATGGACGACCTGCTGATGGAAGGTAAGAATTTAAAACTGAACTTTGTTATTATCTGACTCTCCTGAACTTCAGTAACTTAGTAAAGAAACAGTACACTACTGTCTTTTCCCCAGTGAGATTCAGTTATTGGTCTTTATTTGATGTGATGTGACTGACATCACCTCAACCACAGAGGTCGTCCTCAGGCTCAGATGAAATATCACATCTTCATCCCATGATTAGAAAATCAGCTTCTTAAATACCAGGACAATATTTCCAGTCTGTATCTGTCACGTCTGATAAACATTCACATGTGACTAAAACATTCATGTGTCCACATGTTACACATTTCGAGATTAGAGAAGAGACCGAGTCAGTTTCTGATCTGACTGAAAATAGACAACATTTTAATAACAGAGTTAAACTAGTGAGATCCATATCATTCACCTGAATAAAGCAAATCATAAAAACAGCAACACTCAACAGGGTGATGCACATTTATAACTGGTATCATTCTAACATATTATAGGAGGCATGTCTGTGAAAACATCTTTAACTAAAAGAAGATAAGGCCCAGAGTGAGTCCCACACTGTTGAAGAACATAATATCAGATGCTCATTAGGAGATAGTGAGGTGTCATCTCATCATGAATCGTCTGTTACATACAGGTGTTTTCACTTCTTCACTGAGGAAAACCATCTGTGGTTGAAAGGCTGGATTAGTCATGTCTGTCATTCTTCCTGTGCTCTCTACTTTTCTGTCTGTCTTCATCAGGCTGCATGAATAAAGAGGAGTTTGGTTCAAGGTTCAAATGTGGTCTGACCTATGATTAACAGCATGAGATGAATCAGGTAGATGTACGGTACAGTGTGAAAGTCAGTGTTGAAGCGTCATCAGAAGCTCTGAGGCAGGTTTTAGGTTTGAGTCCTGGTTTCTCTTCAGTGCAGTCGAGCTGATTCTGAGACTTTTGATTCATACAAGCTCAGATCACTGCATCAGAAAAGGCCTCCTACCTACTTTAAAGGTATGTTTCTGTGTTGTTGGATTGTAAATCAGGTCATACTTGTGAATTTCTGCACATGATGTTTGTTCTTTGTCTCCTTCTATTCAAGCTGTCTGTAGTTAGAGAAGCAGGAATCCTGCTAATCTATTGTTTACTGGAACAAATTAACCAGTTTCAACTGCTGATTAAGCTTTAAACTGCTCTGCTTCAACAATGTTCTCTGGTTCTAATCCAGAAAATGAACTGTTCTTTTTCACAGTACATTTTTTTTCTCATACCTTTGGGATCTTGGCAGGGAAAAGATGATGACACTTTCAGAGGTCCTCTTGAAGACTTTGGAGGATTTGGGAGAGGAGGACTATAAAAGATTCAAGTGGTACCTGCAGCAGAAAGGGGTCCTGGAAGGCCTCCCAGCAATCCCAAAGAGTCGTCTGGAGAAGGCAGACAGGGAGGACACAGTGGATCTGATGGTCCAGACCTACTGTATAAACACTATTGAAGTCACTAGAGTAGTTTTGGAGAAGATAAATCAGAATGATCTAGTGGAAAATCTCAAAGGCACCATCTCAGAACCCACAGGTAAGTCATGGAAACACAATTACATTTACATTGACTCATGTGTCAGACTGTTTCCTCCACAGAGACTCTCAGTGAGTTGGATCGGTGAAGCTTCAGGTCAGTAGAGACCTTGGTGTCAGCACTCAGTTCTACATCTGTTTAATCAGTGAAGAAGATCAGGTGAAGAAGTGAACTGAGAGTCAGAGTCAGAGCTGGTTAGACATGTTAAGAGGAGTGAGGAGAGGAGGTGCTCTCTGAGGAGAGAGAGGGATGCCTCTGCCCCTGCTCTGAGAGACTGCAGGAGCTGGTTCCACCATCAGGGAACCACAGACCAGAACAGTCTGGACTGAGACTGTCTGTGTGCAGGGATGGTGATGACAGACCACATTCATTAGAGGAACACAGTGGAGGAGAAGAAGCATCAGGCTGAATGACTGAGTTCAGACCCAGAAGTCTCTCTGAAGGCAGCATCAGAGACTGGATCTGGTTCAGGGTCAGGGGGAGGTAGTGGAGGTCCAGACCAGATATGCTGCTGCATCCTGGACCATCTGTAAGGGTTTCACTGTGAGTGAAGAAAGGTCTGTCAGAGGAGCATTGCAGTAGTTGAGTTGAGAGATCACCATGGTCTGGACCAGGATCTGGGTGGAGGACTGAGTCTGGTAAGACCTGATTTTCCTGATGTTGTATAGAGCAAAGAGTCAGGACCTTGCAACATGATCAGAGAAGGAGAGATCTTCATCAAACATGACACCAGGTTTCTTGCGATCTTGGTTGGGGTCAGAGATGACGAGATGACTTTGATGTTGATATCATGATGAAGAAACTCATTGGCTGGGATGACTAGGAGTTCATTCTTAGAGAGGTTCAGTTGAAGGTGATGTTCCTTCATCCATGTGGATATGTCAAAGAGACAGACCAAGGTCAACACAGACCGTGGGGTCGTCTGGTGGGAACGACAGGTATAGCTGGGTGTCATCTGCATAAAAGTGATATGAGAAATCATCTGAAACTTGGGGCACTCCAGTGGAGAGAGGGTGGGATAAGGACATTTGTCCTGCCATGACACAGTGAAGGAGCACCTGGGGAGGTAGGATTCAAACCAAGAATGGCCTTTGCCCAAGGTGCTCATGTTGGAGAGTACAGTTGTGGTACAGGATGTGGTTGCTGAGAGGTCGAGCGGGATAAGAACTGAGGACTGACCTTCAGCTCTGGTTGCCTTTAGGATCAAAGAGATTGTTCCATGATAGAAATTCAGAGACCTGCTTAAAACCTGTCCTTTCTATACCCTTAGATAAGATGGAAGTAGTGAGACAGGTCAATAGTTCTGCTTTTGCAGTTGCCTGAGCCAGTCTGAACGCACTTTGTTGTATAGACTAAACATGGGACGTTATAGAGATATCAAAGAGTGACGAGTCAAAACAAGGTGAACTTGTTTAAATTCTTGAAGACAGTTCTCCGTTTTCTAATGGGCTTCTTTAGTTGAGACAGATGGGTGGGGAGTCACAGGTGTTTCATCTCTGTCAGGTCATTTGCAGCTTCAGAGTCTTTAAGGTCACATGGGTGTCTCTATTCCACCTGGATGTCCTGTGAGAGTCTCATGAGTAACGATGTGAATGTGTCTTCTTACTTCAGTGTTTGATGGTCAAACGTAATCTTAAATCTGAGCAGGAGGCTTATGTGTCATCATTTTTATTTGATAACTTCAAAACAGACAATACATGCAACATCAATAAGCTCTGGGAACTGACCTTGGCTGAAGAGGCAGGAGGATGTTAACAGGTCATTGGCTGACTTACCTTTACCAGGGTGACTGATGTCTGGGCACCTTGTAGATTTGCGTCAAGCATGTTGAAAAGTGTCCATGACGTCCTGCAATTTGTAATATTTTATACAGTGAAAGTTATGTACTGAGACCAAACCGGGGGTAGCACAGGAGTCCAGGTGTTTCAGGAGAGCTAATGTTAGCGAGCTAGCTGACTGGACATCTCCTCATTCCTTCTATACATCCTAAATAAGGTCATGATTCAGCGCTGATGATCATTAATGAGACGAGTGTGATTTTTAATATGTCTGAACTGGGGCGATCTAATATTGTTAAATGATTCTCCCATAAAACCTTCCCTCTATATAGATGCCAGGACAAGTTTTCATGATTCATATTTAATATTAATAACAATCATCATCATCATCATCATAATTATCATTTTAACACATTTGATTTAAAAGTGCCTTTCAGGGCACACAAGGACACTTTACAAAGTGAATAAAACATTCAGAAGCATAACCAAGATAAAACAATATATGAATTAATGACAATAAAATAAATATGTTTATACATACATGCGCATACATATACATATACATGCACATGTACATATATATATACTTATACACATATTCACACACATATACTCACATCTCACATCACCTCAGGAAGAACAAGCGCTGCTGTGCTTTCTTCACCTGTGATAATCATTCAAGGAGGTGATGTTGGTTTTCTTCAGGACTGGCACAATGAAGGCTGATTTCAGGCACTGTGGGACTGATGCCAGAGACAGAGACAGGTTGAAGATGTCTGTGAAGACTCTGGCAAGTTGTTGAGCACAGTCTCTTAGAACCCGACCTGGGATGCCATCCGGGCCTGCAGCTTTGTGTGGGTAAACTCTTCTCAGTGTGCGCTGTACCTCACGTGTGCTGAGTGTCAGAAGCTGTTCCTCCTCTGTGACTGGGATTGTGGCCCTTGTCGCTCTTCCTCTGTTGTCAAACTGAGCGAAGAAGTTGTTGAGTTCGTCGGCGAGTGAGACATCAGAGTGAAGGGGGGCAGGGGAACCCTTGTAGTCTGTAAGAGCGTTGATGCCTTGCCACATACTCCTGGTGTCATTGCTAGTGAAATGGTGCTCTACACGTTGTCTGTAGGAGTCTTTGGCCTTTTTTACGCCTTTCTTTAGGTTTTGTCTGGCAACACTGAATGCTGTGGTGTCACCGGATTTAAAGACATTATTGCAGGCTTTCAGTAAGTTGTTTTTTTTTTTTAATAAATGCATGGAGTAGAGTCTCTGCAGCAGATTGGGAAAGAGAGGGATGGAGTCTGGAGCTGTTTTTCAGATGGAACAAGGCTATTTTGTTGATGTTTTTTAATGTGCTTGTCAAAACAGAGGGTGGAGTCCAGAGTTACATCAATATTACTTACTTCAGCAACTGAGGATGTGATGAATCCAGGAATGGTCAAATGGAGATGGGGAGTTTTGTGGAGAATGGCTGGCAAAGCAATGAGTATAGCTTCAGATATATCCTGGTTGAGCTTGAGGTAGTTGTAGGTCAACCAAGCATTGATGTCACTGAAGCAGGCTGTCAGGTTGTGGGCTTGGTGTGGATGTAGATGTGCATGTAATCAGCATAGCAGTGGAAATGGAGACATTGTTGATGAATCTGAGAGGTAAAATTTAAATAATGAATAATAATGACCCAAGGATTGAACCCTGGGAACACCATGGGAGAGGCGGGGGGGGGGGGGGGGGGGGGGGGGGGGGGGCGTGGGGGATGTGTGGTTTCTTTGGTAACCTCACATTTATGACTTTGGTTCTTTATTCATTCAGAGATTCTCACTGACTGTCAACATAAACTCAAATCTAACCTGAAGAAGAAGTTCCAGTGTGTGTTTGAGGGGATCTCTAAAGCAGGAAACCCAACCCTTCTGAATCAGATCTACACAGAGCTCTACATCACAGAGGGAGGGGCTGGAGAGGTCAATGATGAACATGAGGTCAGACAGATTGAAACAGCTTCCTGGAAACCAGACAGACCAGAAACAAGCATCAGACAAGAAGACATCTTTAAAGCCTCACCTGGAAGAGATGGACCAATCAGAAGAGTGATGACAAAGGGAGTGGCTGGCATTGGGAAAACAGTCTTAACACAGAAGTTCACTCTGGACTGGGCTGAAGACAAAGCCAACCAGGACATACACTTCACATTTCCCTTCACTTTCAGAGAGCTGAATGTGCTGAAAGAGAAAAAGTTCAGCTTGGTGGAACTTGTTCATCACTTCTTCACTCAAACCAAAGAAGCAGGAATCTGCAGGTTTGATCAGTTCCAGGTTGTGTTCATCTTTGACGGTCTGGATGAGTGTCGACCTCCCCTGGACTTCCACAACACTGAGATCCTGACTGATGTGACAGAGTCCACCTCAGTGCACGTGCTGCTGACAAACCTCATCAGGGGGAAACTGCTTCCCTCTGCTCACCTCTGGATAACCACACGACCTGCAGCAGCCAATCAGATCCCTCCTGAGTGTGTTGACATGGTGACAGAGGTCAGAGGGTTCACTGACCCACAGAAGGAGGAGTACTTCAGGAAGAGGTTCAGAGATGAGGAGCAGGCCAGCAGGATCATCTCCCACATCAAGACGTCACGAAGCCTCCACATCATGTGCCACATCCCAGTCTTCTGCTGGATCACTGCTACAGTCCTGGAGGATGTGTTGAAGACCAGAGAGGCAGGAGAGCTGCCCAAGACCCTGACTGAGATGTACATCCACTTCCTGGTGGTTCAGTCCAAGCTGAAGAACATCAAGTATGATGGAGGATCTGCAACAGATCCACACTGGAGTCCAGAGACCAGGAAGATGATTGATTCTCTGGGAAAACTGGCTTTTGAGCAGCTGCAGAAAGGAAACCTGATCTTCTATGAATCAGACCTGACAGAGTGTGGCATCGATATCAGAGCAGCCTCAGTGTACTCAGGAGTGTTCACACAGGTCTTTAAAGAGGAGAGAGGCCTGTACCAGGACAAGGTGTTCTGCTTCGTCCATCTGAGTGTTCAGGAGTTTCTGGCTGCTCTTCATGTCCACATGACCTTCAACAGCTCTGGAGTCAATCTGATGTCAGTCAATAAATCAACATCTCCGCTATTTAAAGTCTTTAGAAAAAAACCTGAATCAGAACTTTTCTACCAGAGAGCTGTGGACGAGGCCTTACAGAGTCCAAATGGACACCTGGACTTGTTCCTCCGCTTCCTCCTGGGTCTTTCACTTCAGACCAATCAGACTCTCCTACGAGGCCTGATGTCACAGACAGGAAGTAGCTCGGAGACCAATCAGAAAACAGTCCAGTACATCAAGGAGAAGATCAGTGAGAATCTGTCTGCAGAGAGAAGCATCAACCTGTTCCACTGTCTGAATGAACTGAATGATCGTTCTCTGGTGAATGTGGTTCAGTGGCACCTCAGATCAGGACGTCTCTCCACAGATGAATTGTCTCCTGCTCAATGGTCAGCTCTGGTCTTCATCTTACTGTCATCAGAAGAAGATCTGGACGTGTTTGACCTGAAGAAATACTCTGCTTCAGAGGAGGCTCTTCTGAGGCTGCTGCCAGTGGTCAAAGCTTCAAATAAAGCTCTGTAGGTGGATGAACGTGACGATTTAACAACAATGTGAAACTTGATTGATATTTTACTGACTTACTTACAACTAAAACATGTTCTTCATCACTAATTCTTCTTTCAGACTGAGTGGCTGTAACCTCTCAGAGAGAAGCTGTGAAGCTCTGTCCTCAGTCCTCAGCTCCCAGTCCTCTAGTCTGAGAGACCTGGACCTGAGTAACAACAACCTGCAGGATTCAGGAGTGAAGCTGCTGTCTGCTGGACTGGAGAGTCCACACTGTACACTGGAAGCTCTCAGGTCAGGATCCTTTTTTTTGAACAGTCAAGTTAAATATTGAGGCTTTTAATTTATGTTTCTGGTCTTACATTAAATGAGGCAGTAACATTGAACTGAAGAGGTCTGCAGACTCAGGTGATGTCACCAGTGTAGTGTTTTGGTTCAGAACAGAGAAACTTGACAATTTCATATAAACACAGATTGATCACAGTTCCTGAGGTGTGTTCATCTGGACTCAAACACCTGTGTGGTCTAAAGAGAATAATCCCCACAACTAATGAAATAAACCACAGGTGAGAGTTGAACCATCATTAACTAATAAATGAAGAGCTTCAGGAGAAACTGAACAGAAACATAAGGAGACAACGGGAAACTCAGCAGACGAACCGACGAAGACTGAGGGAAAGACAGAGACTTAAAAACACAGAGGACACTGGTAAAACACATAAGGGCATCAGATCGCATCAGATTTCCCAGGATTTTAAACACAACATTTCAGACATGAACTCTGTTTGTCCTCCTCTCTCCTCTCTGCTTTTAACTGCCTCACATATTCACAACACTTTGTTCATCATCAGAGTAAAGACAGAACCTTTCACTCTGTACTAAAGACAGATATAATAATTCATACACTCACACACTTTGAATATTCTCTCGTCTTTCTACAGCTTCTCACTCTGTTCTGGTCATGTGATCATGGTCTTTATGTTTCACCTTGTTGAAGATGGTTTTTTTTTCAGTCAACAACATGAGAAACCACAGAAGGAGGAGGTTTGGGTGGTGGAGGAGCTGCAGCAGCAAACAGTGCTGACATGAGTGTAATCAGCAGAAACAGTGACAGTATCCATAGAGTTCAAATGTCCACACTGCACCCTGACATGAACATGACTGGATGCTGCTGCTGAATGAGCCAATGAATGCGGAGAATCCTAGAAACAGCTGATACCAGTCCACCAATAAGATCAGGAGTTCAGTTCTGAGTCTGAAGTGACACAAAGCTTCATCAGAGTCAGAGACAGTTACAGTCTTGTTACAGTTGTGAACATCTGATGCTGATTTTAAACTGGACACTGAGTTTAACATGGACCTGTGTGTGTGTGTGTGTGTGTGTGTGTGTGTGTGTGTGTGTGTGTGTGTGTGTTCAGTCTGTCAGGCTGTCTGATCACAGAGGAGGGTTGTGCTTCTCTGGCCTCAGCTCTGAGCTCCAACCCCTCCCATCTGAGAGAGCTGGACCTGAGCTACAATCATCCAGGAGACTCAGGAGTGAAGCTGCTGTCTGCTGGACTGGAGGATCCACACTGGAGACTGGACTCTCTCAGGTATGGACAGACAACAAGACCTCAGTCTCTGAGCTCAGTCTCCGGTGAGTCGGCCTGAATCAGCAAACACATGGATCCTCACAAGTCTTTGATCAAATGGAGACATCCCTTCATCAGAGAACCTCATCCTCACTTTGAGCCATGATAGCAGTTTGGTCAAGTCAAGTCAGTTGACTTTCCTTCATCAGCCTAAAATCCTCAACTTTCCTCAGAGGGCTTTACAATCTGTGCAGCAAACGGCCTCTCTATCATTAGAGCCTCTGTTTCAAACACAGAAATGACACTAAACACATTGAATCTGGTGTTAAACTGATCTGTGAACAGTCTGTAAACACTTTAGTTGTTCATGTGTAAATTCTGCTCAAACTTCATTTGAAGGGAAAACTTGCAGAGACCAATATTTCCCATTCTGTTGACTCATGTAGGAGGACGTCAAGAAAAACACAGAGCAGATCAGTGGAGACTCTGATTGTTTCTACGTCACATGATCTTCTTCTTCTTCTTCTTCTTCTTCTTCTTCTTCTTCTTCTTCTTCTTCTTCTTCACATCTTTTCCTCACAGACTCCAGTGAAAGAAACAAGGAACCAGTTCAGACTGATGAGTTTCAGCCTGTTTCTGTGTCACACTGACAAACTGAGGAACACTGCTTCATGTTGAACAGCAGTTAGGACTCATGTTGGATAGAAAATCATTCTGACTGTGTTTCTTCCTCCAGGGTGGACCATGGTGGAGAGCACAGGCTGAAACCTGGTCTCAGGAAGTGTAAGTGTGGATTTAATGTGACTGATGATGAGCAAACAGCTGACTGTCAGTTTGTCTTTAAACACAATGTTGATAGTTGTGGTTTTTATTCATTCAAACATTTCTGATGACAGACGTCTGACAACATGTGTCACTGATAAACTTGACAGGAAGTAACAACATGTCAGTCAACAATCAATCAATGAACCATCAGATGAGTCAGATGATAAACTGCAGCTGTGCTGTGTCTTGTTCTCTCCATCAGATGCCTGTGAACTGGAACTGGACACAAACACAGTGAACACAAAACTGAAACTGTCTGACAACAACAGGAAGGTGACGTGTGTGACAGAGAATCAGTCGTATCCTGATCATCCAAACAGATTTGACTTCTGGCCTCAGCTGCTGTGTAGAACTGGTCTGACTGGTCGCTGTTACTGGGAGGTCGAGTGGAGAGGAAGGGTTTCTATATCAGTGAGTTACAGAGGAATCAGAAGGAAAGGAAACAGTAAAGACTGTTTGTTTGGAGGGAATGATCAGTCCTGGAGTCTGAACTGTTCTGATGTACATGGTTACACTGTCTGGCACAAGAACAGAAAATCATCTATCTCCTCCTCCTCCTCCTCAGCCTCTCACAGAGTAGCAGTGTATGTGGACTGTCCTGCTGGCTCTCTGTCCTTCTACAGAGTCTCTTCTGACTCACTGATCCACCTCCACACCTTCAACACCTCATTCACTCAACCTCTGTATCCTGGGTTTGGGTTCAGGATCTGTACATTTGGTTCCTCAGTGTCTCTGTGTCCAGTGTAGGAGGGAGAGTCTCTGGAAGTGACGGCAGCTTCAGTCCTGTGGTTTAAATGTTGGTGGTGGACGAGGTTTCTCTTTGGTTTCCATGTGAATCACTGATTGTGTCTTTAATGAACTGTTTGTGTTCACACTGTGTTGACTCTGATTCTTCCTTGTGTAACATTTCTGGAGCAGTGTCTCGTAGCTTCTCATGTTTATCATTGTTGTTTAGTTCAGTCAAAGCTTTAGGAGTCAATGTGAACATGACTTCACCAAACATCTTTATTTCATCTCTGTACAAGTTAAATCTATTTCAGAGTCAAAATGTATTTCTAAACACCACAGTGTTAACTCCACCCGAGTCCCGAGGTCACAGAGCTCGGCGGTCCCCTCCACAAAGTGGACAGTCTCTGTTCATGAGCTGTGTGAAGACCATCAGCATGAAGAGTCTGAGCAGCAGAGGCTGAGGGGACAGAGCCCACAGTGGACCACCCTCTACAGACCCCCCCTGAAGAAGAGGACCAGTGTTCTCCAGTGGAGGATCCTCCACAGAGCTGTAGCCACCAACGCCTTCCAGTCTGTTCTGAGCCCCAGTGTTTAAATGAGAGTCCTTCCTGTGTCTGTCTGAGAATATTTGTCATGTTTTACTGAGTGCAGGAGACTCACCCCGTGTTTTAGCTTTTTAACTGGTGTTTTTAACCTTTTCAGTGTCTCGTTCTCTGCCCCTGTTTTTATTGGTGGAGTCAGACAAAACAAAAAGGACCAATCAAAGAACCGACTGTTAAACTTTCTAATAGCTGAAGCTAAATTAGCGATCGACCTGACTCACAGAGACAGACTGCAGGCGGAGCCTACACGTGACCTCGTGACCTTGTGGAGGTTCAACATTAAAGCCAGACTGAAGCTGGAGTTCAGTTTCCAAGGGTCATGAGGAATATCCAGGGTTTTAAAGAGCAGTGGGGGAGTGAGGAGGTTTTATGTCGAGTGACTGATCAGGGAGAAAGTTTGCTGCTTGTCTCAGCTGAGGGTCGACAACCTGACAGTTCATGTGATTATGTAAATTATGTCATAAAGTTCGTTTTAAAAGTCAAGAAATCTCTTTCTCTATTTCAGTTCAACAGGCTTCACTGACATGACATCTGAATGTGTTGTACAGCACAGTTATTAAATGGAAGAGAGCATCGTATTGCAACCCTGTTTCCAAACAAGTTGGGACTCTGTGTAAAGTCAGAATGTGATGATGTGCAATACGAAGAAAGCACATGTGACAAATCACGTGAAGGACTGTTTCACATGTGATACGTCACATTTCACATGTGAAACATTCAGGGTCACGTGGTTTTTTGACAACTAGAATTTGAATGTTTACACTTTGTCTGGATAAATGTAAAACTCAGCTAATTCAGTGTAACAGTTCAAGGATACAAGATTTATGCCAGATTTAAACAAATATAGTCAGGGAAAATAAGAAAATGAAAAACACAAGGCTGAAGTTGTAGCCCGCGGCAACCTGCTGACTCCGTGGCAACATCCTACATCCTCCCTGCATTCCCTAAAGCATTTTGAAGGACCGCAGTCCCTGAACTCTGAGAATGAAAGAATAACTAATGATAAATTCCATTAACACTGTTTTTATATCCTTTGAACACTGACACTGTCCTCTATTCATAAACAGAAATGTGTTGTGTTCTGAACACATATGGACATATACAGAGATGGACAGAGTACTCGACCCCAGTACTTGAGTAAGAGTACAAATACTACCGGTCAGAATTTACTCCGTTACAAGTAAAAGTAGCTCAGTCTAAATGTTACTCGAGTAAGAGTAAAAAAGTACTTGCTTTTAAAGGTACTTAAGTATCCAAAAGTACATGCTTTTAAATTTACTTTAAGTAAAAGTAAGAGTAAGAGTAAACTTCTTATTTTTCACATCAATGAATTTAAGGACCTTTTAAGTCTTGTTTCTGAGAATTAACTCTCTCTCTCAATGTTGAAGTCACTTGACTTTCCAGGAAGGACATGTACCAGTACAATATAGGAGCACAACAAACTCTGTCTCCCCATGTCTGTCTTGTCTGTCTCTTGTCTCCATTATCCGCTTTTCCGTAGATCTCAGTGGAGAGCGTGCACTGTGATAGGTTTCATTCTTTGACAAACACAGCTTCTGTCCAATAGTATTTTAGAATAAAAAAAAAAAAAAAAAAAAAGAGCAGACCTGAAAGTAACGAGTACTTTTCAGCCTTCCTAGAAATTTACTCGAGTAAAAGTAAAAATATTTGTCTTGGAAATGTATTCAAGTAAGAGTAATAAGTACCAAAGAAATCTAATACTCAAGTAAAGTACAAATCCTCTGGATATGTACTTAAGTACAGTACTCAAGTAAATTTACTCCGTTACTGTCCACCACTGGACATATAGGCAAAAACAAACAAACTAAATAAATGAATCAATAAAAACAACTGCATCTACAGTTTATTTGAAAACTGCCACAGAACATGTCAACCAGTGCAGTGGAGCTCTACGGCCACGAGGGCTGAGATACGCACACAGTAGTAGGTGCATTTACTGTTAAGGTCTGTCAAACAATTCATTTCTTCTTCATCACAATTAATCGCTGAATTTCAATAGTTGATCGTGATTAATCACGTTTTATCACATGATTAAAATTCTATGATTTTGTATTTCAGAGCTGTTTTCTCTTGCTTGACAACACAGAACCATCAGTCTGTCTGAGCTAGAAGCTAACGTTAGCATGTCTGACGTGTAATTATGAAGATGTAATTATGATCTGATCATTTATTTATACGTAGACGAGCTCTGGGTAAGTTATATTTTTATTTTCCAGCTCATTCATGCTCAGTTATTTCCTGTAACTCTGCCACATGGGCCCCCCTTTAGGAGCCCGGAAGCAGGTCTGAGTCCGTTCATTCCTGTGGGAGAAGCTAACGTGATCACGTTTCACCCTCTAGTCACAGAGATGAACAAGCCACAGATCCTCTGAACACTCTGACACTGAAATGTAATTTTTCAGACGACAGATCAGGAGAAAATAAACTTTATTCGAGACCTGACGCTGTCTGAGCATCACACTCTCGCGAGATCTCGTAACGGGATCTCCTGTCTCTGCGGGAGTTTAGAGGGACTAATGTTTCATTCATTAAAAGTTTAAACTGTGTGTTTTTGGCGGGAAAACAGAGTATTATTAGACTGATATGATCTTTACTGGGTCGATCAGATATTAAGCTAGCAGATGAAAACAAGCAGCAAAATCAGGCACAAACTCAAACTAGTGTTGTATGGTTGTTATGTTTGGGAAGGAACAGCAGTCAGGACCACGCCCACTCAGGTGACAGGAAGTGTACAACATTTCATACCATTAGCGCTGTCTGTCATATATTAGCTTCTGTATGGAATTGAAGCTAATATATTACTAATTGAATCATCATTTCACGTTTAATTCCACACACCACTGGGAGCGGTATGTGTGTGTAGCCTCGGTCCTCTTTACTGAAACTAGATGCCTCATAAACAGAGAAATCAGAAACACACACAAAACAAAAACAGTCTCTGTTGCCATAGCTGGCGGCCTGACGTCACCGGCGTCACATGACCAACTGAGCGTAACGTCATTGACTGGGTGTTCGATTTGAGTCGGAATCGATTGCATATATATATGTTATTCCTTGGTATATACGATTTTAATTTTCATTCTGAATTCGTGAACATTGAACACTCTTTTTTCTTGAAAAATTCACAAGTTGAATTCAGAGTAAAAAAAAGCTGACACATAATTTTGACACCAGACTCCATTAACAAAAACAATCGTTTTACCTCTCAGACCACAGGACTTGCTGGTCTACTGTCACCTTGATCGGTTAGTTTGTGAGTGGTATTGTGTGGTACTTTTACTTGAATAAATGATCTGTATACGTATTCCACCACTGAAATCACACAATAACACACAATTCAATCAGGGCAATGGTAGACCAGCAACTCCTGTGTTCTGAGAGGTAGAATTACTGTTTTTGTCCATGGAGTCTGGTGGCTCTGAATAGAATGATATAACGTGTTTCTGGTTAAACAAAATTATCTTACTCTATGCACCATTTGATTACTTTGCAGCAGCTGTTTAGTGGTTGCAGGTGTACTGTTCTTGCTAAGTTGTGGACTGATTGTGAAGATTTTTGTTTTAATCAATCATTCACACCCCAACACATGGGAAAATAAGGCTAGTGTGTGTGTGTGTGTGTGTGTCATGGTGACAGATGGTTGCACCGTTTACCTCGGCCCGCCTCACAGACACTGTGTACTCAGGACTCAGACCTCTTGCTATTCTGTGCATCACTCTGCACTGCAGCAAGATGCTCGCCTGGATCTCATTGCAGCTCCCTCAGCCTGTTCTTACAGCAGAGCCCACTGGAACCAGTCGACCCACCCGCAGCAAGTAACTCTGACCGGGGACGTCATGTCATACTTACATACAGGCTTTGAAATTTGAGCCTAATATAAACTTAAAGCAAAAATTAAAGATAAAACCGACAAAAGGAGGAAAATGGAAAACACTGTTAGTTTACTCAACTCAATAATTTTTGACATTTATCAAACTTGTATCTACTCAGTGCTGCAAGTGTTTCTATTATTGTGTGTTAGTGAGTGTAGACAGACGATCTGGATTCCTGTCATCAGTCATGTCTCAGTTTGCTGCAGCAGATCTGCAGCTTGTGCTCACAGCAGCCGCCTCACAGGAAACAGGAAGTGAAGGTTTGTAGTTTAGTTCATGGGCACTGGATGGCAGCAGTGGGCTGTGAGCCGCACCGGGGGAAAAACTCAGCTGTACAGTACATTAACCTTCCAGGAGTGTGACAGGTTGATGAGAGACAGACCGGGACATCCTGCTCAGGGGGGGCAGGGGGTGTCCAGGGTCTGTGTGGGAGCACCTGTGTGGTGTGCTGTATCTCACCTGGGCAGGAGCTGATGCCCAGAAACGCTGAACAGTCTCAGGTGATGCAACAGCTGTAAATGCTAACGCTAGCTATGTAGCAGTAGCGTAACTTACAAATATCAGATGCTCATGGCAGATGACGCATTAAAGGCAGCGCCAATAGAATGAGAGGGTGCACACTTCCTGTCTCCTAAGTGGGCGTGGTCGTGATGTCACAGATGCTGCAGTTTGAGTTTTGCCGCTCGTTTTTATCCGTTAGCTTAATATGAGATCAACCCAGTACACGATCACTTCAGTCTAATAACTGTTTTCAACTGAAAATAACAGTCACAGTATTACTAAGCAAAAAATATCAGTTTTATTGAAGTTTTAACTTTTAATTCACGGTTTCACGTATAAATTCCTCTAAACTTCTGAGGTGGCACAGCGTCGTCTGCAGCGGTGAAACCAGAGGCGACAGAGAGACGAGATCTGTTGCGAGATCTCGCGAGAACGTGTTGCTCAGACAGACAGGTCTCGAATAAAGTTAATTTTCTCCTGATCTTTAGGTCTAAAAATGACATTTTGATGTGTGAATGTTGAGAAGATGTGTGGCTTGTTTCTGTGAGAACAGGGAGAAAGAATCGGTCGTAGTGTTTGATCACGGTCTCAGACCTGCCGCTGGAGGGGGAGACACCAGGTGACACAGGAAATGATTGAAAACGAACTGTCTCTCTTCTGCGCTGTCTCTACACATATCTCCATGAAAATCATGTTTTTGCTGAACCTGTGACATTGTGACATCACTGGTGGGTGTGGTTACAGGTGCAACTTTCGACAGGTGGAACGTCTGACGTCATGTTTTCTCCGACCTGGTGTTGACTGCAGCGATGTGGGAGCTCCAGCCATCAGCTGTAGCTGAGATACTGAATATCTCAGCTGGTTTTTACCTTCTCACCTTGACAGGTTAGTCACATGACAGAGGGAGGTGACAGTCATCTCCACACACACACACACACACACACACACACACACAAGCCTTACATCATCATAAGCCATTGACAGAAACTCACACAGAGCGAGACGACCAAACCCTAAACTGCTGCACAGATGAGAAATGAAGGATTATTTCTATACATCTGCTGCCTCCATGTACTCATCTGCACACACTCACACACACACACACTCACACATCTGCAGTGGAACATAAGCAGATTATTTTATCAGAAGCCAGGCGTATGTGTATGTGTGTGTGTGTGTGTGTGTGTACAGGACTGTCATCTAAACACTAACAACATGCATAGCATATTTTAAATCCTGCTTTTCACTGCAGCTTCCTCCTCTTCCTCTCCAGTTTGCTGACAACACTGCGTTTTCTCCTTTTCTGCATCGTCCTGCTTTAAATTCAGTTCTTCACACTCACACCTCGACATCAGTCACTGAGCTACTTTATAAAGTTGAGTCTCAGCCGCAGCTGGAGGAGAGAGAGTTTGTCAGCTGGAGGTTGGAAGATTTCTGGGCCCTTCAGTAAATTTCCTCTACTCTCTTACAGTTTCCTTTTTTATATTTCCAGTTGCTGTTTTCCTGAACGTGTCCTCGTCCTCAGCTTCAGTGTGAGCGCTGCGTCATGTTTGACCTGAGCTGCTGCTGCTGGCAGTGGAGGGAGTCTGTAACATGAGTATTCCTCCAGAGAAGACGAATAAAAATCAGCTCATCGGTCAGTCAGCTTCCTCAGCAGCCGCCCAGCTGACCCCACAGATGTCTGGTTTCTCTCTCAAACACTTGATAAACTCTAACAAATAAGACTCTATTTTATTGATGAATTGTTCTAAGCATAACTTAAAGGAGCCACTCATTATTGTTGCCTAGAGCTCAAACTGTCAGCAAAGTAACATGTAGCTGCAGCCGACAGGTGAATGTAGAGCAGGACAGAATCAATCAATCAATCAATCAATCGAGACAACGCAGAGTTAAAAACATAGATCATTTATTAAAAGAACACATGCTGCTACAGTTGTTGTAAAAACAGTCACACACAGATACTGTAACAGTGGGGTGGGGTGGGGGGGGGGTTAAACTACACTGTCCTCACACAGGGAACTTGGACACACTCAACAGCGCTCAATAGAAATAATACTAATGATATTATTGTGTGTGTGTGTGCACAGAGCGACTGGCTCTTTAAGTCTGTGACACAAACGGGAAACACAACATGTGATGTCACACAACCTCAGAAACATGAGAATAGAAGAAGAAGAGTCGAGCTGTGAGTGTGAGCGACGCCTCTAACAAAAAGCTGTCAATTTGTTCAGTGGTAAATACTGATAACTGCTGCAGACACACACACACACACACACACAGACACACACACACACACACAGACACACACACACACACACACACACACACACACGTTGAATAAAGACCAGTCTGATTAAAGCTGCTGAGGCACTGAAGCTTCACTTATCCATCGATTCTTTGTTCAGATGTGCTCAGGACATGTTGCTGTGAATTTGGTTCAGCTTCTTGGGAAGAAAATAAATTTACTTTTTTGTCAATTCAGCAGAGCAGCAATACAAAATTTAAACTTTTTTTTGTCCAGCAAAAATCTTTCTAATATTATTATCATATGTAACAGAGCACTGTCTCATTGATTAACAGCCTTGTTTGTGTCTGGGAGTCAGGGAGTATTTAAAGTTTTAAAGGACAATGAAGCTACTTCATTTATTTTATTTTTTGTGGCACTTTGTGTCATCACTTTAGTGTCCAGTTAAAGGTTGCTGCTGTGTTAATTTTGATTTTACAACAGACTGAGTTCAGGACGTGGAGGATGTTGAGAAACCTGGTTCAGCACTTTGGAAACAAAGGTCTTAAAAAAAAAACACCTGCTACAAATACAAGGTGTTTTTTTTCTTTCACAAATGCTTCTCATTCTAAATCATATTGTACAATCACTGAATCAAACACAACGTCCTGATGAAACTGATGTGGAAACACAAAACTCCAAAGATAAAAAAAAGAACATTCAGTAAGATAAACTGTCAAACATAAATGAGTGTCACTGTTCCAGGTGGGAGGTTTCACCTGTGACATCACACTGAGCCGTCAGGTAGTTTGTCACTGTTGTTGGGTAAAAGCTCAGATTTCAGTCTTTGTGGTTGTTTGTGCAGATATGAGTGAACTTCAGGCTCCTGTAACTGTTGAATCTCCATCAATATATCAAGATACACAAACTTCAGTCAGAAAATAAGCGCTGTGTTTCTGAAAAACGTTCTCCAGGATATGTATGAAAACGCATCATCTCTACACGTTTGTGAGAGAAGCAGCGTTGTGCTTTTTTAAATTGTTTTTAATGCTAACAAACGTTGAGCCTTCAGAAAGTATCAACGCAGGACTTTCAGTACAAATGTGGAGCTGGTTGGTTGGTCCAGAGCTGGAGATGTGACGGTCAGAGCTCTCTGGGCTGTGCTCTGGGCCGCTGCCGGCCCAACGTCAGACACATGTAAAAACACTGTGCTTTGTCTCACAGCACCTCGGATCGGTGACGGCGGCTCAGGCTCGGTGTAGAAGCCGCTGAAGCGTCCCGGTTGAACTTGGCCAGTAGAATTAGTTGTTTGTGTGCAGACTGAGCCACAAACCGCTTCCCCATCGCTCTGACTGTGGAAGACTAGGATTTCAGCTCTCTGTCCAACACAGCGTGTGCATAGCTTATTGTTGAACCAAAAAGCTAGGATTAAACATCGGCAGGTTTCAGTTGGCAACAAAACACACTTGATGAAACAACCAGGACCCAGACGTCCTCCTGCTGATGACTGACACAAATCTAATCATCATCCTCCTTCCATCAGAGCCAGTTAAAGCTGCAGCAGGCAGCATTCATGGAAACAGACCCTTCACACTGGTTCCCATTAAAGGGGCCCTGTGCAGTTTTTTTGTAACCACACAAATGCGTGTTTATATTTATCTAAATGAATTTTGTTTATCTGTGAAAACTAAACAATGAATTGAATTCACTTCCTTCCTCATAAAACATTTTGCAGAGATGATTTGAAAAACCCTCATTGTTTATATTCACATTTGCTAATTAGCACCTTTGGCTCATTAGCGCCACCAGCTGCTGATCAGTGGAGCACAAACAAAACAAGGACCAGTGTTAGAAACGCTGCACTGAGAAAGGGTTAGCTGTGTTAGCTGTTCACTCGCCGCCTGCTGCAGCTTTAAGGCTGAAGATCATGTTTGGTTTTGGGAAACATCGTTTTCTTTGAGGTGAAAATCCTCCAGATGAAAACTACAAGTCAGTTGTGTTTTTGAAAGTATCTTGACCTTCCTGAGCAAGGCTTCTGGAGGACCATGGCTGTACTAATAACCACGTCCTTCTGAATTAAAACGGACTCGTGCAGTCCTCAGACTGAAGGTTTACAGTTAGGGTTGTCTGTGCTGATGTTTCTGTGATAAGAGCTGAGGACTGTTTGTGGCTGATATGTGATATTCTACTGACTGCATGTGTGTGTTCAGTCATTAATGTCAGGAAGGTTAAAATCATCTGCAACACTGGGCACGTGATATTTCAAGCTTCTTCATTTTGATTCGTCAAAGGCCTCAACAGGAGAATCCAAAAACCAGTCCAGTTTAAACTGGATTTGATTTGTGGACAGTCCCTGTGATACATCGTGCATACGAGTGTGAGACAGAACTGAACAGACTCTCACTGCTCTGAAACATTTGTCTCCTGAACTAAACTGAAAACATGATTTACTGATTGAAAATTGGACTCTTGACCTCTGTGACCTTTTAGCAGCAGAGCTGATTTACACAGTTTGGTTTCTGAGTTTAAAACGACCTCTCACAGAGATGACAACATGAGGATCCTGACCACCGTCCTGACTGCTGTAAGCCTGTCCTGTAGCAGCGTTCACTCAGTGTTTGTCTGAGGACAAACTGGCTGCAGCTGAACCCGGACCAGCTGAAACGCTTGATTTCCCAGCTGTTGATGCAACAGCTGTGGCGGCAGTATGTTGGTTGACTCATCAACACATATGAGCTGACGTGGTCCTGAGACCCTGGACACTGAGTTCTGGAACAGAGGACAGGATAAATTTCCCCTCAGATTGTACTGGTCCAGACCCCCCAGGCTGAGAACCACTGGTCTACAGGACCTGTCAGTGGAGTCATTTCAATACAAGCCTCAGACTCCACTCGCACAAAGATCCTGCAGCTTCACAACACAGCAGAACTCTGTTGGTCAGATAAATAATGATGTGGACTGTGAATGATCCAGGATTCAGCCGTGAAACTGTCAAACCTTCCTCCAGGATCTTAGCTGCTCTGTTCTGTCGTCCACCGGCTGCAAACACCAGAGAACAAGAACGTCTGAAATCAGCTGCTGAGATCATGTTTCAATCTGCCAGCGTGAGCAGTTTGTGAGGGAGAGAGAGGGAGAGGGAGGGAGAGAGAGAGACAGAGAGAGACAGAGACAGAGGGGGAGAGAGAGAGAGAGAGACAGAGGGGGAGAGAGAGAAAGAGAGAGAGACAGAGAGGGAGAGAGAAAGAGAGAGAGACAGAGGGGAGAGAGAGAGAGAGAGAGAGAGAGAGAGAGAGAGAGAGAGAGAGAGACAGAGACAGAGAGGGAGAGAGAGAGAGAGGTTTGCTGCAGTGCTCCACTCATGGTTCTCTGATCTCCTGCAGTGACTCCTCTCTGCAGGAGGGGGGGGCAGTGGTAAGAGTCCAGGCCTCCACACACAACTACACCTGAACTCTCAGCAGTGGGACTGACGTTACAATAATTCATCCAGAGACACGGCCACACCTAAAGAACCTTCACCTGTTTGTACTGAGGAACATCTGCCCCCTCTCGCTCACCTCCTGGGCTGGGAGGGGGGGGGGGGGGGGGGGGTCACGTGTTCTCAGGACACAACACCTCTAAACCTTTGATTTATTTGCCACTAGTTGACTGAAATGTAAATGAGAAACAAACTGAGGTTAAGAGTGTCGGTGTAAGAACTGAAGCAGGACTCTCAGGCTGTGTGAGGTGACGTTGTTGCGACTGAACAGGTAAAAACCTTCACGTATAAAAGTCTCAGCTTCTAAGACGTTCGTCCTGTTGAAGCTCACAACAGCTGTTGGAGCTTTCTTTTGTGTGTGTGTGATCATCGTCCACCTCGTCTGTGCCTACCAAAAACACTGGTGGCTGGTAGAGACTGTCGGGTCGGGGCGGGTGAGACGTCTGGGTGGATGTGGGGGGGCTGAACAGGTCTGGGATCAGATGCGGATCTGGTAGCCGTCGTTGAGAGTGCTGAGCTCTGGAGGTTTCCTCTCCACCGAGGCCGGCCTGAAAGACACAAGCTCCTTCATGATGACAACTGTCTCCAGCAAACTAACCATTAGAGCTCATCCTCTTAAAGGTCCACACAGCCTGCAGGTAGATGTCCACATGGTTTTGATTATAAAGCAGATCTAGGAAATATAAAACTACACCGAGATGGTTTTTGGTTCTTAAAACCACAAATATAATTATATCTTCTGATGGAGATCAACACTTCAGATCAGTGTTATCGATGCAGGTATCAAAACCTTCATCTCTGAGTTTTTACCTGGAGAGTTCATCACACTTTTGTTCACTCTGCTGATTTATAAGAATTAACTTCCACACGGTTTGTAAACCTCAGTGTTTGTGATTGTGTTTCAGTGCAACATGTTGAGAAATGTTGTGTTTTCAGCAGCGTACTGTCCCTTTAAGAGAAAGAAAAGAGCAGGATGAAAGAAGGAAAATAAGAAGGAGCCTCAGCTCTCTCTCTCTCTCTCTCTCTCTCTCTCACTCAGATGTAATCTCCCTCTTTCTTCCTGCCCTCATGTCCTCCTCTCTCTCTTCCTCTCCCTCACTCCTTTCTTCATCCTGTCTTATTTTTCTTATATTTCTGTTTAAAGCTTTCGAGCTCTGACACATCAAGGGCAAAATGTTATTTGTTAAAGTCGGTGTGCAGAGTTGACAGCCTTTTTATTCCTCCTCCTTCTCCTCCTGTCATCTTTCACATTTCCTCTTCCTCTGGCCTTCTCTACACTCTACTCCTCTTTTCATCCTGTCTTCTTCTCTTTATCCTGTTTGTCAGAAGGATGCTGACAAACAGTTGAAATCCAGGTGAAGACGTATTTTTGAATCTATTTTATTTTTATAAAATAGAATTTTATCTTATTTTATTTTAAGGGACCTATGCCAGGATCCTGTTTGTGGACTTCAGCTCTGCCTTCAACACCATCATCCCGGCTCTGCTGCAGGACAAGCTCTCCCAGCTGAGCGTGCCTGACTCCACCTGCAGGTGGATCACCGACTTCCTGTCTGACAGGAGGCAGCACGTGAAGCTAGGAAAGCACGTGTCTGACTCCCAGACCATCAGCACTGGATCCCCACAAGGCTGCGTTCTTTCTCCTCTGCTCTTCTCCCTGTACACCAACACCTGCACCTCCAGCCATCAGTCTGTCAAGCTCCTGAAGTTTGCAGACGACACCACTCTCATTGGACTCATCTCTGATGGCGATGAATCTGCCTACAGGTGGGAGACTGAGCGTCTGGTGACCTGGTGCAGGCAGAACAACCTAGAGCTAAACGCTCTGAAGACAGTGGAAATGATAGTGGACTTCAGGAAGAGCCCAGCCCCACCCACCCCCATCTCCCTGTGTGACTCCCCCGTGGCTACCGTGGAGCATTTTCGCTTCTTGGGAACCACCATCACACAGGATCTCAAATGGGAGCTAAACATCAGCTCCCTCATCAAAAAAGCTCAGCAGAGGATGTATTTCCTGAGGCAATTGAAGAAGTTCAACCTGCCAAGGACTATGATGGTGAACTTCTACACCTCCATCATTGAGTCCATCCTCACCTCCTCCATCACCATCTGGTACGCTGCTGCCACGGAGAGGGACAATAACAGACTGCAGCGTATCATCCACTCTGCTGAGAAGGTGATTGGCTGCAATCTTCCGTCCCTCCAGGACCTGTACGCCTCAAGGACTCTGAGGCGTGCAGGGAAGATTGTAGCTGACTCCTCCCACCCTGGACACAAACTCTTTGAGACACTCCCCTCTGGCAGGAGGCTGCGGTCCTTCAGGACCAAAACCTCTCGCCACAAAAATAGCTTCTTCCCATCTGCTATTAGCCTCATCAACAAGGCTAGAGAGCCCCACTGTTGCTGATCAATTGCACCAATCACCAGAAAAAATTCCTTGTATGTGAAAACATACTTGGCAATAAAACTGATTCTGATTCTGATTCTGATTTATGTATTTATTGTATTTGAAGAGACATGTGAACCAGCTTTCACTCTGCTGCTGCTGTTGTGTTTGTGTTTGTCAGGCAGTGATGATAACAGCCTCCTGAAGCTGAAATAACCCTGAGCTGTTCGAGTGTCCGTGCTCTCAGCAGCAGATTATTACACTGTCTCTGTTTGAAGCAGCAACATGTGGTTAAGTGCTCTGTTGATAACAGTAATGGCTTTTTAAGTAGCAGGTTCAGGAGGTTTAGAGTGGTGATGTGCAGCTCTGCTGTTCTCCTGATCATTTACTCTGTTTCTCTCAACCCAGGAAACAGCTGAAAATAACTCATGAATCTGACTCGAGCCTGGAGGGAAACTGTTTCACAAAAGAAAAACTCTGACTCTGTTCAGCTGCAGCTCAGAATCTGTGGAGTCTGTAGGTTTAATGACAGGCTTTGGCTTTTCTGAGTGAGCCAATAAAAATACAGCAGATTTCAGGTAAACAGGTTGGATGGTGGGTCCAGGTGGGCGGGGCTTGGGGCATGGCTGAAGGTGGTGACTGCTTTATTGTGACATCACAAAGTTCCAGAAGTCCTGACGGCTGGTTTTAAGGCTCAGTTTCTGAATACAGGCTGTGTGCATTTCTCTGTGGACTGAGGCTTTGATCCTTTCACAGTATTAATATAGAACCTAGACCTGCTTTATAATCACAAACACATGGACATCTACCTTCAGACTTCATACATCTACCGACATCATCAAAATGATTCTGCACAGACAGGCAGACAGACAGAACAAAATTGTACAGAACGTGTGCAGACTTCATAGCGTAGTTTGTGGTCTCTCCTCTGTCTAACCTGATGATGATGTATTGAGTTCATCATATCTATTAACAGGAGGTTTATAAATCAGCTGAGGAGTTGATCCTTTATGTCAACGATTTAACTGGATTTATTTATGTTTTCTGTTGAATCCCTTGTATTTGTGTGTATTTTCATGTCGTGTTGTGTTATGAACTTCCTTGTTGTTAAACCTTGCCTCTCGCCTGTGATAAACAGAGCAGCAGGATGTTTGTCACATTATCCTGGAGACTGTCATCAGTGAACACCAGGGGGCTGTTGGTTGGTTCATTATGAGACTGATGTACAATTCAATCACTTGACCTAAATGGAATCAGTGAAGTGGTAAAAAACTAAATCTTTCTCCCTCTGTTGTTTTGTCTTCATGTTGTTTTTCTCTTTGGTTTCCATAGCAACCAAACTATCTAAATGAACCTACATCCTGACTCAAATCAGACTCTTTAACCTCCTTTAAATCTCTTCGTAAAATGCATTTCTTTGTTTTAGCCTTTGGTAATGTCTGATACGTGTTTATTTATATTGTTTTATCCCTAATTTCTGCTTTTACATATTGTGTCTTTTCACTCACTGTCACATCTTTGCATAATGTTGATTTGATGTTTTTAAAAATATTTGTAAAGCTTTATAATTTTGTTTCAAAAGTGTTATATAAATAACATTATAATAATAATAATAACAATAATAATAATAATAATAATAATAATACATGATTTGCTTATTATATTACTGAGGACAATTGAGGACATTTCCATTTGAGATATAAACTGTAATATTTAATGTTTTTAAAGCTGAATTCAATTTGGACTGAAGTGATCTGAACAGTTTTGGTTGTAGACAGTTGTCTGACAATAGTTTGATATTAAATTTCTGGAATGGAAAATCCTCCTTCATTGTGTTGCTATTTTTAAACACAAACACATCTGAATAATTAGAGAGTTGAGCCTGAGCCTCTCATGAGAAAGGTCACCACGGTGCCACGTCAAATGGCAGCACCAGGACTGTCACTAATTCTGGTGCAGCGTGTGTGTCTGTGTGTGTGTCTGTGTGTGTGTCGGTGGTGACTCTGCAGGGCAGCAGGGCTGCAGCTGCTGTCCAAGTCGGATTGTGTTACATCCCGCCACACAGCTGCCAGCACACACAAACACACTCAGCATCCTGAATGCATGTGTGTCAAAGTTTCCCTGTCATTGCATCGGAGTGTTGACTCATCCTGTTTTTAAGAGCTGCTAAAAGTTTAGCACACTTTGTTATTAACATGTCTGTTGTCAGTAGAGGAATTAATTGGACATTACCTAAATTAGTCTGTGTAATAATTTGACCCTAAGAAAACAGTTTAGAGAAAAAGTTGTGTGAACATTTCTCTTTGGGACATAAGTTAGTTTAAGAAAGAGTCAAGCCTATTGTAAGGGACTCACACAGTAAAAAAATAACTATTTAAAAATCGAGTTATCCTTCATAACTGCAGGACACACACACGCACGCACACAAGCTCTTCAGGGTCAGCTCTAGGTTGAGATTAGTGCCTGTGAGTGGCTCGGGTTCTGTTGCACACACACACACACACACACACACACACACACACAAGTTACCATCAAAATGTCAGAACAATGTATTCACCTTGGGTCTAAACTCTCCTTGACCTGAGGGGGGGGGGGGGGGGGGGGGGTGGGTTTCCACCAGCAGCCTCTGCTCAACTAACTGCTAAGTGTAGAGACCAGTATAAAAATCACACACACACACACACACACACACCATCTGCTCCAGGTTTCCTGTCCTGAGGCACCAGCAGTGGAAAACACTTACGATTTGTCTCTGCGGTGTGTGATGCGTCGCTGGGGACTGCTCTGACGTCGCCGTGGTGATAAGGATTTTCCTCGGGTCCGCTCTTTAATTGGTGACTGGGCGCTGGATGATTTCAGGATCTAACACAATAAAATACAAAAAAACACACAAATCAGCAACAGTATATTTAATTATTTTAGTGCAACTTACATTTACAAATTGAAAGAGCTGCAGTGTTTTGACAAAGGTAAAACGTGTCACAACAAAAGACCATAAATGAAGCGTTGTGGTGTCACAGAGACGCCCTAGCCTACAGATCATATTCTCCAGACATAAAGGAACATGTTTGTTTGATACAAGACCAACAAAAGTCACATCATCATCATGAAATTAAAACGACCTTTCAACTGAAATTGTGATTTTCTTTTTTCATATCGTTCAGCCCTAATTCATCTCCATAAGTCACAGTTAACAGCCAGTGAGGAATCAGACACACCAAGCTCCCGGCTCTGCTGCAGCCATCATTAATGTCCGACCCGGTCACATGAGACCATCAGTATAACCGTATATTACTGACTCGTCAAGTGGATGTTGTCACACATGGGAAAACTACTGTTGGCATGTGTCAGTGTTGTCGTCAGTGATTTGACAAACTCATGGAATCAGTCACTCAGTTGGTTTAGAACAGGACACAAGCTGTTTTCCCATTTACACCCTGCTGCACATTCACAATCAACTGAGCCTCTGCAGGCGCTTTAACATACAGGAACTATACACGACACCAACAACCACTGCTGCTATTCAGCCGTCTCCAGCTGCAGAGTGCAACCGTGGTGGAACAATCCGTCTGTGCACATTCACATGCCTGTGTCTGTGTATGTGTGTGTGTGAATTCTTTTCTTTTTTTTAAACAAAAAAACTGCTGTGAGATGAATCGTGCAGAAAAAGCTAAATGGGGCATTTTGTGTGTTTGTGTGTGTGTGTGTGTGATCATTATAAAGTCAGTGGGAGAAGAAAACTGCAGGAAGTTTTCCTGGACAAAGCAAAAGCCAGGAAGTGGCTGATATTTCCCAGCTGGTCACGTTCGTCATGTGGTTCTGATAGATATATGGGTCAGTGTGTGTGTGTGTGTTTGTGTGTGTGTTTCCTAGCTCACATGTCCCACAGCCTTTTTTAGCTCGATGCTTCATGTGTTTTTTGAAACAGTGAAACTGCAGCTGAACCTAATTCTACCCTGAAAACAAGTCCTGACCCCCCCCCCCCACACACACACATGTACATGTGTGTGATGGCATTTGTGTGTGTGACAGCTGCAGACTCACTGACCTACATATCTTGCTGACATGCAGTGTAGTCCATACACTGTACGACTGTCCAACATCTCACACACAGACTCACACAGTCTCACACAGACTTACACAGACTCACACAGGGCCTGTGTGGAATCACTTGTGGAAATAGGCAAAAATAAAATTAAAATAAACCAATGGAAAATAAATTACAACTAAACACATTTAACCCCCAACAACCCACCTCTCTGTGCCTCACACACACTGCAGACACACTCCTTCCTTCCCCATCATGCCCTAAATAACTCCTGACAGTTTATATTCCATGTTCATCCCAACGGAAACTACATCAATCTCTGGTCACATGGAAAACTGAACGAAAGGTGTTTCCTTTGTTCAGTCTGAAAAAGGAGAAACGTCCACGAGAGTGAGTCTAAGTCGAACACTGAAACACACAGAGGCTCCGAGATTAAAAATGAGACTGGCTTCCTCAAGACTAACAACACTGACACTGACACCACAAAGGAACATGTAAAAATACTGAAACACACAGAGGCCCTGCAGCTGAGCTCTGACACAGGCAGGAAGCTCATCTTGTTTGAATAAATCAAACCATGAGAAATCTCTGTTTATTTTCTGTGTGTGTTTTTTACAAAGAAATTCACTTTTAAAAAGGTCATGTTTGTTCAACTTGATTTGATTTTCAGTCAGCTGTGAAATAACAGGTCAGATCAACTGCCCTCTCGTCCTGAGACATCCCTCTTCTCCCTCCACTTCAGTTTTTCTACCGTCCGGCTGGCTGCTCGGCGCCAGTTCTGTCCACCTGCTGCAGGCTGCACAGTCTCTCACTCTGACGCTCCTTCAGGGGAACCTGCACCTGTACATTTTCATTTCTGATCCTTATTAAAAACGATAATAAATATATGTAGTTTTGTACCTTTACACCCAAATTAACAGGGTTTTTTTTTATGCAGGTAAACCCTCTGAAAGGCGACTGACCCAGAGAGGACACACACAACTGCAGGGAGCAATGTCACCACATGCAGTTACAGAGAGCACACACACACACACACACACGCGCACACACACGTGCACACACACGTGCACACACACACACGCGCGCACACACACGCACGCACACACACACACACACACACACACACACACACGGGAGAAAGAGTGAGCTGTGTCTCCTCCCTGGGTTGGACCTCCTGTCAGTGTCGTAGCCTCAGTGTGAGACGCTTTGATGGGTGATTGCGTGTTTTTGAAACTAATGTCAGGGCTGCAGCTCACTCTTTCATCCCGAGCTCCGTGTAGCTTTGCTCTTTCTGGTTTGACGGTATCGTGCTGGGCAGGTGACAGGTGTGTTTACAGTGTGGAAAGGGGTGAAAGTAGCGTGTTCACCCAGGTTTGGTGTTTACAAAAGGGTTTTTATTAACACACATGATCTGCAGACAAACCACTGCCCTGACTGACACGGACTAAACATTTTTATCAGTCTTTCAACATCAAGTGTTTGGTTCCAGCTTCAGTGGAGCAAATACACTTAGGAACTGGATTAGAGTATGAGTCTGCACCTTCATCCTCATGTCCCGGCCGTGTTTCTCCAGCTCCTTCCTCATCTCCTGAGCGCCCAGTCTGGCAGCATTCAGCACCAAATGCTTCCATTCGATTGGCTGGAAGACGTGAGGGTCATGAGGCACATACAGGCCGATCTTCACCTGGGAGAGACAGAGGGTGTGTTTAAACACTTCATTCCTACCTCCACAGTCCATCTCCATCCTCCTCTTCCTCCCTTCTCTTACCTTCTTCAGAGTGTGCTGGTATCTCTTGTAGGAGCTCTCGAACTCAGCCACCAGTTCTCCCAGTGTGCGGTGGGTCAGCGGTTTGTCCATCAGGTCCTGGCGGCGGCTCATGCCCAGCGAGCCGTAGCGACCGTTGCAGTAGACGCCCAGCACGACGTGGTGGAAGCAGTGGCCTGAAAACTGAGTCTTAAAGCTGATGGGGAAACGCTCGAGAGACGTGAGGCCGTTGGTCAGGTAGCTGGTCGACACAGGGGGTTAAGGAAGGATCTGGGTTTCCTCTGTGCTGCTGTCTCACAGGCTTTTTTACATGTTTCACACTGGATTTATTTGATGAACTGATCCAGAGACACTGACTCAGCGGCACATCTGACTACAGACCTGAAAAAACACACCTCAGAGTCAAAGTGAAAGTGGATTTGTTTAGATATGTTGCAGCACAGAAGCTTGAGTCATGTGAAATCAGATTCAGTCTGACTCTCAGGAGGCCAGTACCATGAAAAAGTGATGCCACAGATAAACACTGGGTCTCAGGCTGCCAGTGTGTGTGTGTGTGTGTGTGTGTGTGTGAGTGTGTGTGTGTGTGTGCGCGCAGCTCCCTCTGAGTCATTGTTGTGGTGTTCTCTTATCTGACAAGAAAAAAAACCCAAAAAACTAAGGCAGTAGTAGATGAGCTGTCTGGCACGTCGAGGGACGTCGACAAACAAGTCCACTGTGTGTGTGTGTGTGTGTGTGTGTGTGTGTACATTTGTAACCTAATAACTCTTATCTCCTAGTCACAGCCCTCAGGTGGTTTAAGGTGCATATTCTGACCTTTGACCTCCCTGTCCTCTTCCCTTTCTCCTTGCCTCTACACAACATGTTCTGTGATTAAAAACACTGGATCCAATGACTGAATGAGGAATATATTTAGCTAGCTCTCTCACACACACACACACACAAAAACACCAGTAGCCAACCATCTGCTGTGCTCTGTCCATGGAGGCCTGTCATTGGCCACAGCTCCTGTCTGTCATTAACTATTCACAACAGCCCATCCACACAACTAGACCACTGAACACACACATACCCGTCTGTTTGAGCGTGCGTGTGTGTGTGTGTGTGTGTGTGTGTGTGCTGTAGTACTGAAGCAGAACACAGACCTGGACCTGGAGGTTGGATCAGTGACTGAAGAGACCAGCACCAGTCCTGCCCAGTGAGGAGCCCCTCCCTCTCATCTTCTACACTGTGTGCTCTAAACACCTCCAATACCACAGCTCAAATCAATATACACGTACAGAGTGTGTTACTTCGTTTCACTGCTGAGAACAGATTCATTAAAATGTGAAAGGCTACAACATGACACACACACACACACACACACACACACACACACTTGTACGTCTATCTTTGTGAGGACACTCATTGACATAATGCATTCCCTAGCCCCTTACCCTAACCTTAACCATCACAACTGAGAGCCTAACCCTAACCCTGACCCTAACCTTAACCTAAACCTAATTCTAACCATAACTCTGAACCCAAGTCTTAATCCTCAACATGTGATTTGAAGGTGTCTCAAAAAGTGAGGACCGGTCAAAATGTCCTCACTTTCCCAAAATGTCCTCACTCTGTTAGTAAAATGCTTTTTTAGTCCTTACTATGTAGCAAGTACAAGTACACACACACACACACACACACACACACACACACACACACACACACACACACACACACACACACACACACACACACACACACACACACACACACACACACACACACACACACACACACACACACTGCTGCTCCTCTCTAATGACTGCTTCATTAAACTGATACACTTCCTGTGATGGAGGACATGTGATGCTATCTAGTAGCTCTGCCTCTCTCTGTCAGCTGAGACGGTTGCCATAGGAACCACTACGCCTGTCATCAGTTTTAAAGCAGCCTGTGAATACAAGAGCACCTATCACTACCTCACACACTGTCACACAGTATGAATCTGTCTGTCTTCACCTGTGAGGATACGATGCAAAGCTAATTCACTGTTTCCATCCCCACACAGCTGTCTCACTCTCCCTCCCTCTTTCCCTCCCTCTCTCCTCCTAAACTTTCTCTCTTCCTCTCTTAATTCCAAAGCAGCCAGATTGCAGATAAGAAAATACTAGAAAATCCTCTTTATGTACGGTGTCTTTTTTACCAAGAGTCATGTGCTTTCCTATCTTCATCTTAAGAAAACTGCACACTCTGAATGTCTTCAGCATGGTCGTGAGATTTGGACACACAACTGTACTTTGTGGCAACAGTTTTAGGCTTTTTCCTGCTTCAACAGGACAATAGAGCCGTGCACAGGCAGATCCATAGATAAGGAGGAAGCTGCATGGCCTGCACAGAACCACCCACCATGTTTAAGATGAACAGGCCTCAATGATCAGCATCAGTTACCAACATCACAAACGTCCTCAAATTACTGCAACTGCAAGGACTGATGCACTCTTTATATATATTACCTGATTTATTTTGAAAGGTTCACTCTGATTATTATTCAGCTCTGCTGCTTTGTACTTCAGCCTTATTCTCCAGAACACTAGTGATGGATTCACTAAATACAATGAGACACAGAGTCAAACACACACACACACACACACACATAGAGAGCGCTGGTGTGACCCAAACTAAACCCTGAACATCCTGGGGAGAATTCAGATCACTGTTAACCGGGGAGGAAAGGAACCGGGGGGAGGACAGACTGAAGCCAGACAAACAGACAGCTCCAACTGCCACAAGCTACAACAACAGCTGCTATTCATCCCTGTCTGCCCTTCTCTGTTCTGTCTTAACAAACTGTTGGAAATGTTTTTGAGATGAGTATCTATATTTTTGGTGCTAACAAGATTTAGAAATATTTTCTGATTGTGTTGTGACTTGAAATCAAATGAACTGGAGATTAAAGTGATTCAGTTTTAATAACTCAAACAGTGGATGTCTGATTCTTCAGTTCTTGGACATTATAAACTGACTGTGGAGCTACGAGCAGGATAAGCAGACAGTCAGAGCTGACTGGTCAGGTTGGTATCACCTTATCACAACAATAGCTGGTATGTGAGAAGGGTGTGTCTGCTGCTGGTGTTGTCATTTTAAAGGGCAGTTCTTCACCTGTATATACAGGTGAGGCCTCATAGCTCAGTGGTTAGAGCACTGGTCTTGTAAACCAGGGGTCGTGAGTTCAATTCTCGCTGGGGCCTGTGTTCTTTTCTTAGTGTGAATGACCTCAGGGCTGGTGAAAGGTGACACTGCACCAACACTCACTGCACCATGCTGACATGAATGTGACAGTGTGAGGTCGTCTACAGGGCACCTCACTGACTCTTCCCTCTCATGTCCCTTCTTTCCTTTCCTCTTTATTTCATTTCCTGTTGCTGCTTCCTCCCTTTGCCTCCATCTCCCCTCCTTTCCTCTGTGGGCTAAAGCCAGTCTCAGTTAAAGTCACTGTCAGCTGCCTCCCTCACAGCCACTGGAGAAAAGCCACTGAAACTAGCACATGTGAAACTGGACCATCAAGTCACAGAAGGACAGAGAAATGTCTCATCTGTCGATATGCGAGATTTAACACCACATATTAGCTCCTGTACGTCCTGTACTGTGGGTGATCATATTTGGACAGAGATTAGTATCCTGTCAGAAAAGTGCTGATGTGCACGATGGACCTGACCTGCTGCTTACAAAGAAATTTGACTGCACTGCTACAATATGAATGAATTTTGCTGCAGTTTTGTCCATGATGTGATTGTAGAGCACTTCATGTTTATTGCTCTTACTTTACAATTTACCTGAAACTCTGATCTAAGGCTACAGATCAAATGATGATTATTCTTACTACTGATTATTATTTCTTCATTCAATTAGTATATTTTTGAAATGATATGTTTGTAAAAACTCTCATTTACAGTGATGTAAAACAGAGAGAAGCTGCAAATCCTCATGTTTGAGAAGCTGAATGAGCAACATTACACAGGGTCAGTGGTAATGATCATAATTATGGGTGAAACACGTCTGCATGTTGTCACAGCTCAGATCAACACACCACAGCTGTAACCAGGTGACACAGAGCAAGAGGCTTCACATCACGATATAATGACTGAAGATGTCCACTGATCTGTTAAAGCAGAGAATAAACTGATCAGTTTCTGATATCAAACTGAAGCTGATCAAACCTGCTGTTTTACCACTGTTGCTTTAAAATCTCAGCTCTGCTGGATGATACTAAGCTTGTGAGCCTGTGTGTGTGTGTGTGTGTGTGTGTGTGTGTGTGCGTGTGCGTATGTGTGTGTGTGTATGTGTGTGTGTATGGTGGGGGGTTAAACTTTGAAGTGGGCTTGTTGCCAGGCAACATGGTTCAGTAAGAGCTGGAAAGGGTGGCATTGGTGGGTGGGGGGGGGGTGCATCAGGACATTACAGCAACATGTCTTATCGATTTCACCCACAGATAATAAAATAACCTTTTGGCCCTGTGTGTGTGTGTGTGTGTGTGTGTGTGTGTGTGTGTGTGTGTGTGTGTGTGTGTGTGTGTGTGTGTGTGTGTGTGTGTGTGTGTGTGTGTGTGTGTTAGTGTGAAGGATACATTCCCAGGATGACGGCTTCCAGACATTTGATTGGCAAAGACTCCCTGATCATCTCTCTTGCTGTCTCCATTAACCTGGAGGAGAGGGGAGGAGGATGAGGAGGAGATGATGAAGAGAAAGAGGAAGATGAAGGAAGAGTGAGAGTGGGAGGAGGCAGGGATGAGGAAGAGGAGGAGGGGAAAAAGGAGAAGCAGGGAAAGGAAAAGAGGAGCAGCAGGAGGGAGGAGAAAAGGAACCGGAAGAGAGGAAGAGGAACAAGTGACAATAAGAAGGAGGAAGAGCAGGGGGAGGATAGAGGGGAGAGAGGGGAGGATGGGGGAGGATGGAGGGGGTGAGGACAGAATTGTTATTTTTGAAGCAGTTGATTCAACTACAGCTACATCAGGATTTAAACTGGGTCACGTGACCTCTAACCACATGGTCAGACAGAAACAACCGTGACGACTGCAGAGCCATGTGACCTGGGAGTGATGCTGGATGTGCCCGTTCACACTGCCCATGTTCGGGGGTCTTACTGGGTTATTTGTCCCGTGTTAACGGGGCTGTGAACGCTGGAATTACAACATGCTGAAAGGTGACGATGATGCCTGATGATGCCTGTTACCTGTGTGTGACCTGTGGCTGCGACATTAAGGAGATCTCCCCTGTGTTTATTACGGTGTACTGTACAGTACCTACACTGGTGAAAATCTGTTGTTGTCTGTGTTTGTTTAGTAGCAGTGGAAGAAAATACGACAGGTTTCACTCACTGCAACTTCTCCCTCAGAACAGAGACTGAGATCAAACATAAACTAAATGATGAAGTTTTTAAACATGTCAGGCTGAGGTGTTTATATGATGACTACATTCTTGTGTTACTGCTCTATAATAAAAGCTGCAACTCACTTACCCACACAGAGGACGGCTCTTCTTGATTTCAAAGAACTGGGTTCCTGTGTGGTTGTATCTGAGAGACAAGTTAAGGACAACAGAATATTTGTAGTTATCATCTGCCTGCCCCCCCCCCCTTCTTTGTGTTAAAGGATACTGCAGAGCCTTCATGTAGTTCTGGATGGCCACCAGCCAGTCTGGGACCGACATGGACGGTTTGAAGGTGGGGACAGAGGGAACAGGATGCTGGGGGGACAGAAAGAGAGTGTTAGAGGTTTTACATGTTACTTCCTGTGAATCAACACACGGTAACGTTCAGAGCCTCCTCAGTGTCCCCTGACTCACTACAGCTCGTACTGACTGATGTTCCACCGCTGCTGCAGAACGAGTCATCTCATCAGTCTTCTGACCATGTTACACATGGTTTTTACAGAAGCCAAGTTAGAGACACAGCGAAGTGAAAATGAGAAATAAAGAGGAGACAGAATTTAACAGCAAACTAATTAAGCAACTTTACTGAGCTTCATTCATTATTATCATTATTATAAGTTTTGCTGTTCACACACAACAACTGATAAACAGAAATAATTGTGTTCTCATCGTTTAATATTATATCCTCATTATTTATTGTGAGTCATTCTTTGAACTGTTTCTATTTGAATATTTACTGATCACAGTTTGAGCCTGTTTGGAGCCTGATGAAGACTCAGGTCCTGACAGATGAAGGTCAGAGTCAAACAGGACTTTACAGTTGGAGTTTTTGAACTGAGGTTTACTGATGAGCTGCTGTTTGTGATCCACCAACAATCAGTGAAGTTGTGTGTCTTTTATCTTGTGGCAGAGACAGTGTTTCTGTCTGCAGACTGATGGATTAAAGGACGGTCTTCATCCATTTATAGATAATTGTGGGAGTGTAAAACAGAATTTATAATTCTGATGAAAAGAATACATATGTATATTCAGTCATGAATCTTTTATGCATCCGGCCCCTGGACTGGAGATCCAAAGATTTCTTGATGCAATAAATCTGAACACCTGACATTTAATAGTCAGAAATGTAAAATGTTCATATGTAAAAATGTTTTTCTCACCAGGATTAAAACCTCTGAACAATATTAAATAACAGCACAACAGTAACAGTATTATGCTACCACCACCACCACTGGTTGATCAGTGTATTCATGTGTATTAGAAAGCTGACAGTGGTTTACCACATGAAATAATATGGTGACGAGGCCATTCACTGACTCAGAGTGTTGGGGTTATGTGGTGAGCACCACCTCAGGCCTCTGGACTTTCAGACAGCCACACTGAGAAGAGGCCTGTGGGGAGACTCAGACCACACCGCAGCCGTTTCAGAGGAAACCAGGCTCACACATGTGGCTTCATGAGAGGACGTGACCACAGCAGCAGAGTGTGTCACACTCACACACACAAACCAACACTTCTTCTGACACACAGGCAGCCTGCTCTGTGCATGTGGTCACGCAGGAAGGGGGAACCACAACAGCAGCAGCCCTGTCACTTCCTGTGGGTGTTTGCTTGTTTATTTACAGCATAAAAGGAGGAAGTCATGAGGACAACATGGAGGGAACGATCTGCTCAGCAGGTTACTCAGCCAATCAATCAGTCATTTAATGCAAACAGTCGTCAGGCCAGTCACCTGATCACCCTCTACTTATCAACAGTCACACAGTCCATAAACCAGTCTGCCAGCAGATTTTACTACCATATAATCTCACACAGAGTGAAATCCTCACCAAGGCGTAACACACACACACACACACACACACACACACACACACACACACACACACACACACACACACACAGAGTAAAGCTGCTTTCTGCTGGCTCAGGGAGGGAGATGAGTGGTGAGCCCTCACTTTTATCATCCTCCCTGCTACAGAGGAACGTCAGAGAGCTCTGCTGCCGTCATCACAGTCTGTGCAGAACTTCATACAAAAAAAGCTAAATTTTAAAAGCATGAAGATGACCTTGTGCATATTTACAACACAACCGCAGAGCTGTTTACAGCACAACAAAGATGACAACAAATGTATTAATGTTTATCAAGCATTAAATATTAACTGCAGCATTTCAGCTCTCATATGAAAGTCAGCACTGTGCCTTCAGAGGTTTGATGCTGCCTGAAAGTTTCAGTGAGTGACGGCTGTCACAGTCTTTCACATCCACACTGTGAGTGAACTGAGCGTTCTCAGTCAAGTCATGTTCAGGGTGCAGCATGAACGTAGCTCACGTCAGCCTGGGAAACACAGGCAGCTAAACGGCTAAACCAGGAACATGGAACGAGGAGATTCACCCCTCAGAAATGTCTGGTAGATCATATTCCATATACACACACAGCCTCCTCTGCTTAAGAGTTCAACTGGGAGAGCATCTCTTCATCGTCCCAGTTTAGACTGGTAATTAACCCGTCTCTACCTCCCTTCCTGTTTTCACCCCTCCCCCTCTGTTATCATCTCCTCTGCCATTTCTCCTTTCCCTTCAGAGTTATCACAAACCTTCCTTTTTGTTTTTTCCTTCCTTTCCCTTCTCGCCCTCCTCATCATTTCCACTTTTCTTAAAACACGGCTCTATTTTGTTTCTCCCACCCGAGCCTGGGAGCAGGCTATCATCAGCTGCCCAGCTTCAGCACCTTCTGCTGGGTGTGAGGGTCCTCTGTCTGCCTCCTTTCTTCTGGAGCTGTAGAACTAACCTGAGAACTATTCTACAGCAGAGAGAGAAACAAAGAGGGACTGAAACCAGAGACAGGAGGCAAAGACAAAGCCAAGACAGAAACAGTGTTGGTTATGACCTTCCTGGACTCTGGATTCTGAATTGTTCTGAAGGGAAATGGAGGGTGGTTTTAAACAAAAAGTCCCAAGAGTAAGCAGAACGCACAACACAACCTATAGAGGAAAAGAAGTTCATTTAAAAAACAGACTTAAGGAGGTGCAGCTCAATACTAATGAAATTACAGAGAGGAGCCAGTTTTCCCATAACAAGTGAAAATGCCTGCAGTTATCCATTCTGCCTGTTAGTGAAGAAACAAGTGAAACAGAAGAGGATTTAACAGAGAGAGGGAGAGAGGGAGAGAGAGGGAGAGAGAGAGAGAGAGAGATCGAAGGAGGATCGAATTTCCTGCTGACACCATATCTTTAGAGCGGGACATCCCAAGGAAAGCCTGTCTTTCTCTTTGTGTGTGTGTGTGTGTGTGTGTGTCACACTAAAGAGCACCATCCTGATGATTACGGCTGTAGCCTATGATTCTTTGCCTCGGAGCACATCTGTCTAAACTAATCCATGTTGGTGTCCGTAAGTATCAGCATCCAGTCCAAAACATTTGTGTCAGGACGTGAACCTCTGCAGACACAAGCAGTCCTGACTGAACTGGACCCTGACGTAGGTTAACACAAGGTCATACTCACAAAGATAAGCCATGAAACACAGAAACAGGTCAGTCACCACACATTTACTTAACATGAAGCACAGCACACAAGCATCCTATTTCAATCTGTCACATTGTGTTTATTATTGTTGATGTTTTGACATATCATCATATTTACTGGATGTAAATGTTTTGCTCAGACGAGCTCTGGAGTTTTGTTTCCCATGAAAAGTCTGTGAGGTATTCCAGTTGGTATCCAGAGATTATCCACCACCCTGATTGTATTAGAGGGATTATTTGGTCCCTGTGCCAAGACTTCTATTCTGTTAATGAGGGCACAGAGTGGCAGCATGTACTGTGGTCACTGACAATAACACAGACTTAAACAGGGCACAGGCTGCTCGAGGGCGCCACACTGTGCAGTGTCCTTTCTGACTTGTATCCTACAGTGTCCAACACTGACTGACAACGTAAGACAGAGCTCTTCTCACAACTGTCTCATCTGTCTGTGGAAACTCCACAGACGGCTCATTTATTCCTAATTATTCATTATTGTTAAATGTTAAACAGCAGCTGGAATAAATGTCACACTCACATCAACACTGACAAAGTTACTCTTCTTCCTCCCCCTCTAAAGCCAGAGACTGTATCTGTGGTAACCACCTGCTTACACACACACACACACACACTAGAGTCAGGTTGCATATCAACATTACAACAATACTGCAACGTAAACCAACACACACCTTACATACATGCATCAGCTCCTGACAGCAGAGTCACACACAGAAACTCAAAGCAAAACAGCTCCGTTCAGTTTTACTGGTACGGTGTTAGACTGTCCAGCTACACTGACCAGAGGATGAACCCACTTACTGTGGGGTCAGTTTAACAATGTTTTAACTACGTGTTGTTGTCATTAGTGGTCGATGGCCGTCTGACAAACTGTACGGACTCACTTCAGATGCTGCCACGTGCTCCAACCTTACAGTGATACTCATGAGTTACGTTTGAGACCCTGTTGACCTGAGGCCCAAAGCTCCTGAAGACAGAACAGACAGAGTGTGTGCACACTCTGATTGTGCACTTTTTGTTGGTGTGTTTGTTTGCGTGCACACATCCTCCTGTTGTCCCTCTGCCCAGGACTACATCATGGAATCTTGCCACTGCCAGCCAACCGGATCACTAATGACCACATGGCCAATTAGCTGAGCTAAACAGGAACCAGATTCCCTCCTCCTCAGCCTGCAACACAACAAGCATTCACACAAATCACTGACGAGAAAACTCTGAGGACAATCTGGGCTGAGGGGCCGAAGAACAGCACACAAAGATGTGTACGGTGTGTGTGTGCTTGGTTTCTTCTGCTTTTTCTGCTGCTCAATAAAGAAGAAAAGACACTATTACTATTGAATGATTAATGCCGGTGTGTTGTTATACTGAATTCCTGTCGTGAACTTGACTCTTGGGAGCTCAATATGAATTCTGATTAGGGAGGAGACTTGTGATGATTTTCTTTATTGATTAAGCTGTTGATTTTTTTTTTTTTTTTTTAACATTAATAGTTTCGGTCACACTGTATTTGGATAGTTTGCCTACAGAGAGCTCGTATCATTTCAACAGGTTATTAGTTAAAATTCAACCATACAATTGTTTCACTAATCATAACCATTAAACCATTGTTGAATATTAGAAAGTTCAACATGTAAACATGATGCTGGATTGTAGCAAAAATGATAAATATGAGTGAAATGTCACAAATACTCTGTAAACTCTCTGTAAGTCTATTCACATTAAGTGTCACCACAGTTCAGTCTCACATCAGACAAAAATCTGATTTCTCTGAGCTGAAGGTGACGTCTTCACATGTCTTTTTTTTGTCCAATCAATAATCCAAACCATAAAATAATAATAATAATAATAATAATAATAATAATAATAGTCTTGAGATATCACCCAGCCTCCTCTGGATGTTTGCTGAGGGAAAGTTAACAGCTGGTTTCCTTTGTTTAAGGCTGGGTGTTGGTTGAAGTGTCCTGTAAAGCTAAAGTGACTGTAGATGATATAAAGAACATTCTGTGTGGAATCAGCGACGTTCTCTCAGAGGTCAGATCAGCTGTAGAGCAGCTGACCCCTGGAGCTGTTGAGCAGGGTGGGGGGAGGTTTGAACCTCTGTCATGTGATATGAACTTTTTAATACGTTTGTTTGTGATTCTGATTGTTTTGACTCTTCTTTAGCATTGTTCTGATCTCCATCCAGGTTGTGATGTGTGTGTGTGTGTGTGTGTGTGTGTGTGTGTGAGTCAGGGGTCACACATAATGTGACAAATCCAAAAAGCAGAATTAACATCATTTGACAGATATGATGATCCAGTGTAGCGGACTTGTGGTCATGGTAATGTGAGAAAACACACACACACACACACACACACACACACACACCAGTTAGGCCCTGCACTGGCACATCTTTTGACACCATGACTCACAATCGCACTTTGCTCCTCAGTGTCAACAATCATTATTATTAAATATTTGTGGTAGATTTATCGATGACATTATAGCTGCACCGATTAGCTGAACGACAAATAATCAATTCAAAAGAATTTTGATAATCAAATAATTGTTTTAGTCATTTTTAAGCAAAAATGCCAAAATGGATACAAAAAAGTGGGGATTTGATGCTTTTCTTTGTCGTACATGACAGTAATTTGAATATCTTTGTTGAAGATGTCGCCTCAGATAATAACAGGCATTCAAGAAAATAGTCAAAAGATTAAACGTAAATTAAAATCAGTTAGATGCAGCCCAAGATTAGTTGATTGAGAAAACTGTAATTCACAGCAAATTTGATAATCAATTAACTGTCTGACTGTAATCAAAGAAAGATCTGTTTGTTCCACAGAGAAACATCTTTATAAACTGAATATCTTGGTTTGGGATAAAAACTCCAGTTTGAAGATGTTACCTTGGACCAGCTTGACAGCAAATGTTCGCTATTAACTGCCTACAGTCTAAAAATAATCCTCAGACTAACTGATAGTAATAATAAACTTTGTGCTGCAAATATCACACGCGTCTGAGGAGGAGAAAACTCACACTGTGCAAGAACAGCGCGACAACCTTCTCACAACAAGGCAGCAGTGAGGCCTGACAACATTTGTGTTCTATGTACACATTTCAAACACAATGGAAACCAGAGGAAACCTGAGCTCTCAGACCCATGAGTCCTTCGTATCCCTGCAGCAGTGGTTCCACTGCCCTGAAAAATGTGGAGACCTCTGGATTCCTTCATAATAGAGCAGCCACAGGGGACTCCAGAGGGCACCACGAGGAAACCCTTCATAAAGAGCCCATTGACACCAACTGCACTTCTATGGACGTCTAATGTATTGTTGTTGCCATGTGAACGTCCAATTTTGTTGATTTTTCATGTTTTGAACCAAATGATTAACAATCAACAGGGATAAAACAAATATCTTACTGAGTGGTCAATAAATCCAGCTTCTGTTCCACCAGCCATTCACCTTTGTAACAATATCTTCTCGTGAAGTACTGTTTGAATGACAGACTGCTCACAGCTAGCTTACCTTGGGAAGGTATGCAGCGTTTCGTATCCTGTCCACCATCTCCTGGCCCTCGGGGTGCACAGCAGCCACATGGGACCACATCCTCTCCCAAGTGACGCTTTCGATGGGAAAGCCGGCCCGGTTAACATAGAAGAGAACTCCCCCATCCTTCTCCTCCTCTTCCCCAGGGGACCGGGAACTGTTGTTAGGCGGAGAGGCGGAGGATTCCTCCTGGGTGCTGCAGCGGAGGAGGCAGTGTGAGCTGGTGCTCTTTGACCGGCCGTGCCTGCTCAGCTTGGCCGGGGAGGTGCCGGTCCGGCTTGGGGAGTTGGGTCCTGTCATTGATCCCAGGAGGGCCAAGAGGAGGAGGGGAAAAAGTCAGGGCGGGAATCTTCCTCCAGCTATGAGAGCCTCTCTTTGTTTGTCAATGTGGGACAGTGCATTTTGGTCTTCAGGGATAAACCTGGCAGGGAAATAAGACCAAACCTTAAACCTTAGCAGAACACTTTCTGCATCCTCAGCTCAGGTCAGCCATACAGCAATAAATGTCCATACACTTAATTTCTACACAATGTTTCCAGAAAGGTACGCTTGAGGCGACTCTGAGGCGTGCAGGGAAGATTGTAGCTGACTCCTCCCACCCTGGACACAAACTCTTTGAGACACTCCCCTCTGGCAGGAGGCTGCGGTCCTTCAGGACCAAAACCTCTCGCCACAAAAATAGCTTCTTCCCATCTGCTATTAGCCTCATCAACAAGGCTAGAGAGCCCCACTGTTGCTGATCAATTGCACCAATCACCAGAAAAAAATTCCTTGTATGTGAAAACATACTTGGCAATAAAACTGATTCTGATTGTGTTTCTATATGGTACTTTAAGTTGGTACACTCATAAATCTGTGCCTTTCATAGCCTTAAAGCTCCATCTAGTCTAAAGGTAGATGTCCATGTGTTTGTGATTATAAAGCAGGTCTAGGATCTATATTAATACTGTGAAAGTATCAAAGCCTCAGTCCACAGAAAAATGCACACAGCCTGTATTCAGAAACTGAGCCTTAAAACCAGCCGTCAGGACTTCTGGAACTTTGTGATGTCACAACAAAGCAGTCACTGCTCTCAGCCACGCCCCAAGCCCCGCCCACCTGGACCCACCATCCAACCTTGCAGGATTTGGTTTCTCTGTGTCTTCACTTGAAATCTGCTGTTTTTATTCGAGAAGGGAGGCTCAGATCCTCTCCTCTGATTGGCTGACTGACCTGTTGTTACTAGAGCTCCAGAGAGAACCTGAGAGAGGAGATGTAAAACTACACTGAGATGGTTTTTGGTTCTTAAATATCAAATATATCTTCTGATGAAGATCAACACAAATAAAACACCGGGAAATGTAAATATGGGACCTTTAAAGAGGAATAATAGTGCTACAGCAGAGTATGCAGCCTGGACTACATGAATACAAACTTCTATAGGGAAGCAAAGTCTACTCCAATGTAACAGTTCACTAAAACTGATTTCTTTCACATGAACCTTACAACAACTGCAAGAAAAACACCTAAATATAACATCTAAAAATGTATAAGGAAATCATGGGTCCAAAATGACAACGGTTTTAGCTACAATTAGCACATTAGGTTGTAGCTAAAATCATATTCAACAAGATGGAAATAAACAACAACAATCGATGCTAAAAGTGTAGAATGCACGATAAAGTACAAAGAGATTTATCTAAAAATCAAGAAAATGTGAACACAGTTAAAGTCCTGGCGATATCAAAAGATCCCACCGAACCGAAAGGTCCATATACACTTACTCAGCACTACAGATGTTTCTTTTAAAGGATATCACAACGAAATTAAAGAAATACTGAAGAACAAAAATGTGTTTCAAACTCACAAACGAATAAGTTGCCATAGAAACAACTTCGTATCGATTTGCTGAAAAATGCCAACCGTTATTAAAACTAACCGCACCGTGATTTCCACCGAGGCTCCGACTCCGGACACCCGACCGACCCTCCGGTTGACACGGCGCTGGACCCGAAGAGCACTCGGTGAGCGAGGCGCGTCCCATTCACCAGGCGGTGCGGTCCGTTTTGGTTCGAGGCTCCGAACTTCAGCTTCTTCTTCGTGTCAAGCGACCGGCGGCTAGCGGCCGTTGGGCGGGAAGTATAGAAGGATGCACTTCAGAGTAAAAGCGCTACGTTTGAAGCTCTTGCGTATATTAAGACGAAATACTACGAATGGCCGCAGTGCACCCATGAGCCCGTCGCCTCTCCGTCTGTAAAGGGCTCGAGTCCGTCAGTAAGAGTTCTGCCACCAACCGAATCCAGTTCTCATGAGGGGGAGCCTTTTTTATTTTGAAAATCCCACCCGGAAGATATGCTGTTTTAGCTAGCTGACAGACACAGCTCCTCTATCCTCGGTCTCACTACACTGCGGCCGTTGCCCCCCCCCTCCTCGGTGCAGTCCTCCCCATCAGCGGCCTGCGCGGCGCCTCGGTATCAACTACCTCTTCAGAAAATCCGACTTCATATTGATTACAAAAGCTTCTTCAGCCCCTCACATGATTCAATCACGGAGGATAAAGCGCTGCTCCGAGCTACCGACTGCTCTCCTGTATCCTCCGTAGCTCGTATCCCCGGGACCGCCAGCGTCCTACGGCTTCCCATTGGTCCAGCCAACAAAGAGGGGCGGGTCTGAGAGTAGGCGCTGCCATATTTGGAAGTGACGGCTCACTGTGATTGGTGAGTTTTGATGAACGAAGGCGTCAACAAGTGATATATCTGCAACAAATGGATCTTCTGCCCCTTGCTGCAACTGTTGATTTGGCACAATTAGAGTATTTTTCAGGTGCACAACAAGGTTAGTTTACTGTCAGAATAGAAGCGAATTGAGGTGAACAGAATAGAATAGAATTATATCAGCTAAAGGATATCCAAAAAAAGACAGGCAGAATATCAGTCTTAATAAAAGCTTTAAACGTCGTTGTACATACAGAGGACCACAATATATTTACACAGGGGGTGGAGGAACTGTCATCTCATGCATATACATCAACTGCAGGTGAAACATGCTTGAAAAAAGTTAAAAATGTACCTTATTGTATGTAAATACGCCATATGAGTGCCTGGCTATTACCTTTACCCTGCAGTAGTAACTTAACCTACAGCCCCCCCTTCTGGACAAAAGCATTTTACTATATTTGGTTGTGAGGGAAAAAAACAGCACTTCTCCATTGTAATGCTTGAAAATAACAGCTGGATGAAGCAGTGTGGCTGTGTCTGAAAAAGCAGACACGAGGGCATGAGGTAGAACATGAGGACAAACCATAAAATACTCAAAATTCATACAGAAATAAAATAAAATGGGTGAATTCGGGTTAAATCCGGTCCACACTCACTCTGTGAATAAAATAGTTTGATTTCACACCAGAAGGCCTGAACTAATGAAGTGTGAAATGGAGCTCTATTGTGATCTGTTATTGGTGTGGTTAGTTGACGGTGGCGTAGAGGTTGCTGGGATCAGCAGAGGGAGCTTTCACAGCGCTGTAGGTCACTGCGTCACCACCACCCCGAATCTATAGGATGTAAAAAGGGACAAAATACAACACATGAATTACACAACAGGACATAGTGTGACAAGACAGGAAAGATAATACAATGCAAAGCAGCATCCAACACAACAACACTTAATAATGAAATACAAAAAAAGAAAAAAAGAAACACAAAAAAAACCAAAGACATCACAGCATGACATCATGTATTAAAACACAAAGCAGCATCCTCCCAATGTAATACAGACCGACTGACATCTCAAAATGATGTTGGATTTCTTCTCATTCATGAAAACATCTTTTGAATATTCACTAGCACTGCTGTGATAGCAGACGCTTACCGGGCCTTTACTGTTGGTCTGATTGGTGAAGCTGATGGAGGTGTAGGAAACACCTTCTTCAGGGTCAGCCTGCACAGTGAACACAACATCATGACTGAGTCAGTCCACACTTTAACTTTTACATAACAAGGCTGTGCCTCAGTAGTAAAGCTTCATCTCTTTTAGTCTCTTTCAGGATGAAAATGTGAAATCCTTCCAGTTTATTGTGTGCACTGAGCTTGCATTGTTATCTGCAGCTCAGTGGCTGATACTCATGACTCTGTGTAATCTCACTGTGTGCTGCAGAATTATAAGATTATAAAAAACTACGTTTTTATATTTTTATATTTTTATAGCCCTCAGGACTTCTGGAACTTTGTGATGTCGCAACAAAGCAGTCACATTTAGCAGTTAATCTAATCACCCAAACACACTGAACCGAGGGGCAACTGAGAGTCTGAAGCCCCCTCAGAATTCATCCTTAGTAGTGTTATTGTATTGGACTGCATTATATTGTAAGGTGTACCTATTATTTTGCTCAAATTTCACTTTTTATCCCTGAATGTTAGAACTGCTTACATCTGATCATTCACTCTTAAAACTGACCTTGTTTTCATCCGTCTGTGTTTCGTTCCCTGGAGACAGAAGAGTGTTAGTTCACTTCCACGGTGAAAAATCAATTTCATCTACATGTTGTTGGCAAGAGTTTCGTCCTTGAATGTTCCACCTTTGTTTCTCCTCCATCTGATGAGCACCACAACTGTTACTAAGAGTGCAGCTGAACCCACAGCCACAACGATCCACCACCACCAGCCTGGAAGCGCAGAGAGGGTTTTTGGCTCTGGTTTGTCTGTTCGGAGACATATAGCTGCTTTTTTCTCAGTCAAACAGCAGAGAGCAGCACAAAGACACTGTTGAGAGATAAAGTAAATATACCTGTCTGTCCCTCTGATGTTGTCCCGTTGTTTCCACATGCTTTTCTGTTTTTTCCTGCTTTGGAAAAAAAAATCCCTAAAATTAAGAAATGCATTGTGTTGGATCAGAAACAGCTCATCATATTCTCTTTGTTTCTCACCTGAGGACTGAGGGCTGAAGGTAAACAGTTCCTCAGAGGACCCGTCCTTCACTTCACATCTCAGTAACCCATAATCCTGTGATGTGTAAATGAAATGAGAAGTTTTAAAGCTCACACTGGCTGAGCAGCCAGACTGTGATGTCTTCAAATCTTTGTTGTCTTTATCCACATCTGAACCACGAAGGAGCCACTTCACTCTGCGTCTACAGCCTGTATGTGTGAACACAGAGCAGGTCAACGTCACCTCATCACCGACCTTCTGTTCAGTCACTGGTGAAGACGGAGACATTGAGAGAGAAAGACAACAAGAGTGAAGTGAACTTCATCACTGTAATAATCAGAATGATTGTGATGTTTCAGTGTTTTGTTCTCACAGACAGTTTGATGGAAATACTCACTGGTAACAACAGACAGAAGAACCAGAGCGTCTGGACGTAGTTGTTGTTCTGATCTAAACTGTCTGCAGTTGTACTGACCAGCGTCCTCAGCTGTGATGTTCTTTACAACCAGAGAACAGAACTCTGTAACACTCAGTCTGTCGGATTTAGTCTCAGCATCTTTACTAACGTGCCCCTGATCAACCAGGTCTACAGCTGAGTATTTTGAATCACTGAAGGTCCAGTAAGTAATCTCACATTGACTCTGTTCATGTACGACATTTTCACACGGCAGAGTGACATCATCTCCCTCTCTGACAACGAAGGAGAGAAGTTGTTGTTCAGTCAGTGCTGTGAAGGAAATGAGAGATAAACATGAAGAAATGAACTAAAGGAAGAAGATGACTGATGTGTTCAGTTCGCGTCAGGATCATTTCAGATACAACAGCAGTTTGTAAATGTCCCTCAGACCTGGTTCCCAAGAGACCAGTGAACTCACCACAGTAAAAACAAACAGCATGAAGAGATGGAGCGCTTGTATTGTTCATATAAAGTCTTCAACTGTGTGTGTGTCCTCACCTGTAAACTGAAGCACCAGCAGCAGATACAAAGACGCTTTAATCCACCTGAATTCAACCATCGTTCCTCTGGCTCTTCTTTTCTGCCTCTCGTTCTCAGACTCGTCTCTGAAATACTTCTTCTGAACAACACAGAGCAGTTCCTTCCTGTGAGGAGGGGTCATCAGTTCCTCTTTTGTAATGAGCTGTTTTCATGTAGAAACAGTTTCTCCCTGATGAGCTGCAACACTCTGACATGAGCTGCTGTATGTTTTACACTGACCTGAGGCCTGTACTACGAAGCAGGTTCAACAAACCCAGGACAACAACCCTGGGTTTACCTGTCCAGGTACGAGCTGGTTCATGTGACATCGTCAGAAAAATGTAAACAATATGATCATATGACTAGATAATAAACAAACATTGGACAAAATCTCCAATGATTAAAATCAGGCTAAGAACAAACTGTAGATAAGAGGATGAATTATCATGAGGAGTATTTTTCTCTTCTGTCTAATGATGATGATGTGATGATGTGATGAAGATCAAACAGTTAAAGTGACATCAGACTGTTTGTGGAGAGAAGTAGTTGATGGGTGATTAGCTCAGTGAGACTGAAATGTACATTTCTAATGATGAAGTATTGATCAGTGTGTGGATCATTGATCTGATCAGAGACATCACAGGTTTAGTTTTTATTTCCAGTTCTGCTCACAGAGTCTCCTCATGTTATTCTGAGCTGCAGTGATGAAGAGGAGAGTCACAGCTTCATCACTGTCTGTGGATGAAAGAACCTGTGTTCAGTTCAGATGAAGCTCTAATAGTTCTGATGTAGTTATTTAGTGATAAACTCTTCTGTTTGTTAGAAGCTGTTTATTTTATTTATTTATTTACTTTAATGCAAAACAGCACAACACACAAACAATGACACAATAAAATCAGCACGAGAGTGAATAACAAGCATCAGAGGCTTCATGACTCCCTGGTTCTTCAGGTGAACATCCATCACTGATCTCAACAAAGTATCTGACAGGAAGGAAACCAGATATGTGAGGATGTGGGAGCTTCCTCCTTCTCTCGTTGTCCTACGAGTTCACCTGCAACACCCCCCTCTGAACAGAAAGGCTTATCATGAAAATCAACTGTACAAATCTACATTATAATGCTAGAATCTTCAAGGCCAAGCAACGCTACACGTCTGTGAGATCAACATTATTATCTGGATCTACAAAGATCACACCATCATCATTTTTTTAACATCAAGATACAAACATCTTTCCCTGAGAGGTAAGAGAAATCCTGGATTTGCCCCTTTACCCAGATCCACACTAAGATTTGATGTCTTCTTCCTCGGTCCATTCCCCATCCCTCCACTGACTGGAAAATAACAACTATATCCTGAAGTATCAGTTGTATTAACTATAAATAACAAGGTAAGAGCATCATGATCATATACAAAAATATAAAAGACTATAAAATGCTCTGGAACGGGATAAATAACTGTCCTGTAATGATCAATAAATATCAGTGACACAGAGCGATGAGTGAACGCTAGACACTGCAAATAAAAACGGACTGGTTTTCTTCTTTGTTATCGATGTAAGATCAGCCTCGTGATATGAGCTGTCACTACACTGTGGCCTCTGATTTGTTTGGTTTGTTGACAGAAGCGTAGATGCTGCTGGGATCAGTGGAGGCTCCGGCTGAAGAGGAGGGAGTTTTCACAGCGCTGTAGGTCACTGCATCATCATCATCTTTAACCTGAACCTGAGAAATAAAACAATCAAATGAAAATTAATGACGAGAAACAGCATGACACATAAATCACTTTGGAAGCCCAGAGAGGTTTTCATAGTAAAAAAAAATTTGTCAGGATTTTTAAATGTTTATTTTTGTAATATTCATTTCAACCACAATAGGGTGTGGAAAAAAATCACCCAGCAAAGCCCCAAGAGGCAGCTTTTCTTTGCCAATTAAAACCATTGCTACCAAAAAAAAAGACTTGACAGTAATGTTCCTAATACACAATATATATGCCTTGTGTTTAGAGTAGATGGGGAAAGCCACTAACACAGCTGCAGACTCATAATGTTGTTTCTTCATTCACCAGCTTACCTTGTCTTTACCATTGGTCCTCTGGGTGTAGCTGATGGAGGCGTAGGAAACACCGTCTTCAGGGTCAGTCTGCACAGAGAAGACAACATTCTGTACTGACTGATCAGGACATGTGAGCATGTCGGATCAGTTGTGTAACTTTACTTCTCCTTTTTCTCTGTTGCACAGTGACTTTGACTGATTTACAGAAAAAAAATGTAAGTGAAAAAAAATTGTGTCACTTACTGCTACACTATGCAGAACAAATATAGTGTAAATACCACTGAGTGTGACTTTGTGCTGGGTGTAGTGTGTGATCTCACCACGTCCGGACCGGCTTCTGCACCAGGCTGAGTCGCTGCAGGGTTTAAGCTCAGTCGCTGGAAAATACAGGTGAGTTTTCCATTTACACCAATGGCCTCACATTACAGATCACACTGCAAGCCATACTTAAAACAAAAGCATCTAACAGTACAGGCGGTGCATAGGTTGCTCTGATAGTAAGGAAAGCCATATTTTCAATACAATAATAATATGAATATATGCTTTTTATTATTAGATTTGAAAACTCACTGTGTTGTCATCCAACTGTGTTTTATTCCCTGAAAAAACAAGTGACTCAGCTTCAGCTTCCACAGTGAACATGTAGGTTTATTATAGGAGCTAAGTTTGCTAATGCTACATAGCTAACGTTAGCATTAGCAGCTGTTTACTTACCAGTCTCGAAGACATGTTGCGAGTTCAGCATCAAACTTCTTTATGTACTCACCAACAGTTAAAACTAAAACAGTGTTAACTTGTCTCTATAACATCTTCACTTTGACAAAGTTAGCATGCTAACCAGCTAGCTCCTGTCACTTTCTGATGGAGACTCACTGTAGCCTCCAGTCTGCCCTGAAGAGGACGAACTATAACCTCTTGCATTATTAAGACAATAATGGGAGGTTATAATACGTCCTCAGATTGGAGGCGACAGTGAAGGGACAGGCCCAGGCTAGCTCGTTAGCATGCTAACTTTAGTAGAAGAAAAGATGTGACAGAGACAAGAGTTAACATCGTCGTTGCTGTCCACCTCTGGAGACAGCTGTTTGTTGCTGAAGTCACTTTGTTTCCTCTAGTTAGATAGAAAACTGCTGCTAATGCTAATGCTGGCTATGTAGCAATAGTAAAACTTACAAATGGCTCCTTTAAAATGTCCTGTTTGAGTTCATCTGCTCTCACCTTTGGTTTTCTTCCATCTGATCACCACTACAGCGATCATTAAGAGTGCTGCTAAACCCACAGCAGCACCAACGAACAGCCACCACCAACCTGGAACTAGAACAAAAACACAGGCAACATTTTGACTGTAGCTCTGTTGTTTAAAATCCTGGAGATAAAATATGAAAAGACTACGTTTTTGCAAAAGTTTTGACAAAGTCTTTGAGAAGTAAATCAGTTTCTGTTGGTGTAAAAAATGCATCAAATTAATGTAAAGTATTGTTGCCATTGTTACCATTTCAAGATGCAGATAATAACATGTTAAAGAGTTTCATTATATAAGAACAACACTAAAGTGCAGGGAACTGAGGCCTGAAGTAAGAGATCATGGAGAGCAACAGGTAAGAGGTGAAGTCTCTGCCTTGTTCAGGTGTTGGTCTGTTTCCATTTGGTTCAGCTGAAGATGAAAAATAGAAACACAACAACAGATGAGAAAATGTATCTGCAGCAACAGACAAAGATGATGTCCTCGTCTTCACATCCATCAAATACACAAACCTGTTTTCTCTGGTGACGACTGAGGAGTGAAGTTAAACAGCTGCAGTGTCCTACTGTGTGTATCTGTCACTTCACACTTCACTGACTCCTTATACTTTGACTTGTGATGAAGATGAGAAGTGTTAAATGACACTCTGGCTGAACAGGTAGTAGATGTTGTCTCCACGCTGGTGGAATCACCTTTACCATCCTCATACAGCCACTGCACTGTGTATCTACACTGTTCATATGTGGACACTGAGCAGTAGAAGAAGACAATGTCACCGTTTTTCTCTTCAGTCACTGGTGAAGACGGAGACGTTGAGAGAGAAAAACAACAAGAGTGAAGTGAACTTCATCACTGTAATAATCAGAATGATTGTGATGTTTCAGTGTTTTGTTCTCACAGACAGTTTGATGGAAATACTCACTGGTAACAACAGACAGAAGAACCAGAGCGTCTGGACCTTGTTGTTTTCCTGATTTAAACTGTCTGCAGCTGTAAAGACCAGCGTCATCACGTGTGACCTTCTTCAGGACCAGAGAACAGTTCTCTGTAACACTCAGTCTGTCTGATTTACTCTGAGCCCGTTCACCAATCTGCCCCAGTACAATCAGCTCTACTGTCTCTCTGGATGATGGACTGAAGATCCAGGTCGTTCTGTCACATTTATCCTGATCATCTCTGACACTGTTACAAGGCAGAGTGGCTTCTTCTCCATCTCTGACAATGAGGAAGGAATCTTCTCCTGTCACAGCTGTTGAGAAGATGAGAGAGAAACACGAACAAATAACTGAAACCAGAAAAACCAACTCCAACAAATCCTCCAACCAAACCACCATACAGACAGTGTCAGTCACTGAACTCGCTCATTTTTGGTGAAGAATGAACTGAACGAATCTTTTTGCAACTAATGAACGTGAACGTGAGCTCAGTGAAACAAAAAGCTGTTCGTCGACCACCAAAAAAACCCCAGAAGAAGAAGAAGAGCTGTGTCAGTTTGGTTTTATGGCTGCACATAAGGGTTCAGGACACCCAGCATGTGTCCAGTACGGAAGCTGAGAAAGGTCATACTCACAAATCCTCTCATCCCGTTAAATCGTTTTCTCCTGATAATGTGTCGTTATCTCACAAACATACCTCAAATATGTGTGAGTATGACCTTTCTCAGCTTCCATAGTCCAGTGCTGTGTCGAGTGCCGGCAACACAAACAGCTGCTGATGCTGCTGAAGTCGGGTCTTTGTGGACGTTTATGAACAAGTCAGTGCAAAAATTGCCTGCTGGGTCTGAGTAAACAGCCTGATCAGTAACCAACCTGATGAGGCCATGATCACAACAAATCTTTAAGAACGTGTCAGACCATGAACCAACAGCTGCAAAGTTCCTGCAGCTCATACACATGGAACATATATTCACATTGGTTTTTCTTGTCTGTTAAAGTGACCTCTGTCTGGGACTCTATAGTAGGAAACAGTGACTCGTAGTTTGAGAAGTGGCAGTGATTCAAACCGTGAACTATGAAGATGAACTGGTTCATTTTAACCTTTGTGATGTTAGAGACAAATACAACACACATTAGTAAACGTATCTGATCCTTGATTTAAGACTCCACTAAACTCTGTGACCATCAAACAACAGATGTGGCTGTTATAAGACAGTAGCTACTGAAGCACCGAGAGTGAAGTTCTGTGATGTTTCTTTTGTTGTGTTTGTGTTATTGTGTCCTCACCTGTGAACTGAAGCCCCAGCATCACAAATAAAGACATTTTAATCCACTTGAGTTCCACCATCGTTCTCCTCTGTCTCGTTCTATAACCTTAAACTATGAGAACAAATGAACCAAGGCTTCTTTAAGAGAGGCGTTTACTTCCCTGTTTTAGTCAAGTGTCACTTCCTTTGTGTTTTTTTCTGACTGTCGGTCGTTTAATGGATATCGTCAGAGTCTCTGAGCTTTTCATCTCTGAATTTCTTGTAGATGTCAAAACATAAAGAATCCAGATGTTTTTACAACGGAGCATCTGACTTTACTGTGAAACATTAGAAACATTGATATGAGAATTACAACAACACAACAACACAAGGAAGACAGTAGACATCACACATAAATCCAGAAGTTGAGTCAAACACGTCGCCCACCAGAAGTTGAGGCCTGTGGCCGATGGTACAAGGTTGTGATACTGGGCAACAACAAATATGATAGTGTGTGTGTGTGGGGGGGGGTTTTAATTGTTGCTTAATTGCTGCAGCTCAGTGTTTTTCCTGAGAACTAAAGGGGAAGTTTTTCAGCGTGTGTGTGTGAACAGAAGCAGCACAGCTCCCAAGGTTTTACCGTCTGGACTCAAGTGGAAAACCAAGGCGGCAGCGTCAGGTCAATGTTTTCAGTTGGCTCTGTGAGCAGTGTAGTTCAGATTTAGCTCACATGACAATAGGAAGGTTTCTGATTTGTTAAACTGAGCACTGACCTTTGACCTTTCTTCTTAGACTTTAAAACAATTATTTCAGTTTTGTTTTGGTTTAAAAAACATGATAAAATGTTTCATCTGCCTGATTTCAGTGAGAGATTTCACTGGGTTGCAGAATTTGAGCTTGTGTGAACATGTCGAGTTTGAAAAGAAGAAGAGGCCCCAGGATGGATCCTTGGGGGACTCCATCTCATTTTTCTCTGCTGTTTGTTCCCAACAGACACAATATTTTCTTTGTTGCAAACTGAGTTCTACAGAAGCCCTGGAAGGTAAGTGAAAATTTTATTTTGCCAGGACAGTTTTTCTTTTTTTCATCTTTATAAACAACCATTGAGAGGAAAGTGATTTTTCCTTTTTTTCCAGGAAGAAAGAAGAAAAAAAAAACACTTTAAGAGTTGTAAAAAACATGGTGCAAAGTGGTTGTAATTCAGATCATAAAGTTTTCAAGTTATAATAAAGATAATTTAGATAAATTAAAATATAAATAAAAAGATAAATAAAGAGTCTGTGTTAAGGCTGACGGCTCATTTAAAGCCACACTACAAAATTTACAACAACAAAAAACTGGACAACCAACAAACATGTTCACAACAACGTCATGAACAAAAATGATTCCTGTTAGCACAAAGATGAAAAACTCATGTTTTCTTCATTGATTTTGGTGAGCTGATGTTGATGAGGAAGTTGTTGATCAGTGAAGTCTGACGGCGGCAAAATGGCTTCCAGAGTTTTCATAGTTCACTGTACCATCACCTTCATCTTCATCATTGTGCACCTGTGAGAAACAACACAGCACAGTGGAGATTCTGAGTTTAAAACTAAAGAACAAATACATGTTGACTTTGATCATGGAGGACTCATTTAAAGCTCCATCCAGTCTAAAGGTAGATGTCCATGTGTTTGTGATTATAAAGCAGGTCTAGGATCTATATTAATACTGTGAAAGTATCAAAGCCTCAGTCCACAGAGAAATGCACACAGCCTGTATTCAGAAACTGAGCCTTAAAACCAGCCATCAGGACTTCTGGAACTTTGTGATGTCACAACAAAGCAGTCACCGCTCTCAGCCACACCCCAAGCCCCGCCCACCTGGACCCACCATCCAACCTTGCACGATTTGGTTTCTTTGAGTGTTTACCTGAAATATACTACATTTTTACTGGATCAGTAAGAAAGCAGTCAGCCAATCAGAAGAGAGGCTCAGATCCTCTCTTCTGATTGGCTGACTGACTGTTGTTACTAGAGCTCCAGAGAGAAGCCTGAGAGAGGAGATGTAAAACTACACTGAGATGGTTTTTGGATCTTAAAACCACAAATATATCTTGAACCTGAACGCACCATCAGCTCCTGTCTGATCTGGTCTTTACCTGACTGGCTGCTGGACCTGAACGCATCACTCCTGGGCTTCTCACTGAGTCTGAGACCTGCACAGACACAAACAGTGAGACATCCACAGCCACGTATCACAGTGACATGAACAGTCAGCAGCAGCATTTGAAAATGTTTCCACTCACAGTGTTGTCATCAGCTGGTCTCTGGTTCCCTGGAAAACAAAGCACAGAGTCACACTTCACCTCCAAACTCACCGTTTGTGTTCATCAGCCTCAACAAAGGTGGCAGTGGATTTTCTCACCTGCAGCTCTGAGGAGAAGAACAGTGATCACAGTGATGAGGAGGAGCTCAGCCACACGCATCAGCAACATGATGAAGGTCAGAGCAGAGCAGTCTGTACGAGCTGTGGAGAGGAGATGAGCAGAGACATCTTTCTTCTTTACAACGTCCATGAGAAGGACAGTTTTAAAAACATGAAGCAGCAGCTTCGTGTGTGAGCTGTGGAAATAAAATCCAAACAACAGACGTGAAGTAAGAGGAAAGAGAGAGCTGTGTAAGAGGTGAAGTCTCTGCCTTGTTCAGGTGTTGGTCTGTTTCCATTTGGTTCAGCTGAAGATGAAAAATAGAAACACAACAACAGATGAGAAAATGTATCTGCAGCAACAGACAAAGATGATGTCCTCGTCTTCACATCCATCAAATACACAAACCTGTTTTCTCTGGTGACGACTGAGGAGTGAAGTTAAACAGCTGCAGTGTCCTACTGTGTGTATCTGTCACTTCACACTTCACTGACTCCTTATACTTTGACTTGTGATGAAGATGAGAAGTGTTAAATGACACTCTGGCTGAACAGGTAGTAGATGTTGTCTCCACGCTGGTGGAATCACCTTTACCATCCTCATACAGCCACTGCACTGTGTATCTACACTGTTCTACACAGTAGAAGAAGACAGAGGCTGTGTCTGAGATCACTCACTCGTTCACTCCTCCCTCCTCACTATCCATCATTTACTGTCCCAACTTCATGTTTTATAAAGGTTAGTGAATGAATCATCGATCAACAACATTAATAAAACATTAAAAACCAGTGTGTAAAGACGGATCAGTGTTTTCCTCAGTGATCGTGTTCATGCTGGGGAGTTTGGAGACATGTTTCTTAATTAAGCTGCTTCTTCACCTTCTTGTGTTGTTGCGTTGAATTCTCTGGATGTTGTGTTGTTTCTCTGGCCCTCACCTTGACAAATGAAACAAAACACAACACAGTAAAAACATCACATTTATAATTTGCTTGGACTAATTAAGAAACAATGATGTCATCTGAACCTCTCAAATCAATTAAACATAGTTTCTTGTTGATTTTAAATTCTCACCTGTCGACTGAAGGCTGAAGGCAAACAGCTGCATGTTTCCTCCGTCTCTATTTCTCACTTCACACTTGAAGAGCTGGTGATAGTTGGACTGGTTGTGATGCAGAGTCCTAAATGCCACAGTGGCTAAACAATCCGACTGTGATGTTCCCACAGCTGTGTGATCTTTATCCACATCTGTACCAGTGGGCAGCCACTGCACTGTGTAGCTACACTGTTGATATGTGAACACTGAGCAGAACAGGACGACCTCATCATCGACCTTCTGTTCAGTCACTGGTGAAGACGGAGACGTTGAGAGAGAAAAACAACAAGAGTGAAGTGAACTTCATCACTGTAATAATCAGAATGATTGTGATGTTTCAGTGTTTTGTTCTAACAGACAGTTTGATGGAAATACTCACTGGTAACAACAGACAGATCAACCTGAGACTGATCTGGATCTTGTTGTTCTCCTGATTTGAACTGTCTGCATGTGTACAGTCCACCGTCTGCAGCTGTGACGTTCTTTATAACCAGAGAACAGTTCTCTGTGACACTCAGTCTGTCTGACTTGGATTTGGCGTCTTCACCAATCTTCCCCTGTACAACCAGCTCTACAGTCGGGTACAGTGAATGTGTGAAGATCCAGATCGTACTGTCACATTTAACCTGATCATACATACAAGGCAGCGTGACTTCGTCTCCGACTCTGACAGCGAAGGAGGAGAAATCCTGTCCACTTACTGCTGTGGATGAAACGAGAGAGAAATATAAGAGAACTGACTGAAAATGGACAAATGAATAAAACTGTAGTTACAGTTGTTGCTGTGTAACATATTTAAATCTTGTCTTACCTGTCAAATGAAGCAGCAGCTTCAGAAATAATGAAACTTGAATCCCTGTGAAACCAGACATTCTGCTGTCAGTCTCTGTCACAGGTCGGTGCTGAACACTTCCTGATATATAGCTGCTGTTTTTTTGTTTTTTTTTATGAATATCACTCACTCAACATTGTGTCATTTTGTTCCTGAGAAAGGAAGTGGGATTTTGTCTGTGTGTGAAGTGATGACGTAATATTTGTTTTATCTGAAGGGACAAATGGAGACATCTTGGAAGTTTACTGAATCATCGTAAAGTCACTATTACAGGTTTTCTCAGTCAGTGGCTTCTATGTTTCCTGTTCTCTGATTGGCTACATGTTGCAGACACACGCCAGGACTCAGGTGATGTCCTGCGTGACATCTGTCGCTGCTGTCCGCGGTGCTGAAGAGGAGCACGAATTCACTGCTCCTCTACACTGCAACAACAAATACTGCATAAGTGTATTGCACGTCATGCTGTGAGGGCTGGGTCTGACAACATTTCAGAGACAGCCTGTGTCAGTGCAGTGAATACATGGTGAAACGTCAGCTGTTGGAGGACGTGTCTCAGTCTGATCTTGGATGAAATACAATCAGATATTTTACCAAGTTTCTCTCGTGATTTCACATTTCATCTCACACAGCCCAGAATCACACAGCGTAAAAGAGTCTTTAAGAGGCTGCGACATCTTATATATTTCACCCCAGAAAGTCTCCACTGGATCATAACTCTGAAACAACCAAAAACTATACTTATTATTTATTACAAAAAGAAACAATAAAACAAAGTACAATGTGCAGGGCTGTCATCAGGTTTTCACAACACAAAATAATTCACAATATTAAAAAAAACATCTGAAACCACAACTGTACAAAAGCAAAAAGAACAACTACACTTCATGGACAGGCAACCAGGCGAACTGATAAACAAAAGACCAACAAGGGCCACACCTTCATAGACCACGTTGTGTGTTTCCTGTGCCACCCCCCCCCTGTATGGGCTCTATTTCAGGAGACACTGCTATGGGTCATATGAGAGGGTGGAGGACTGGTTGCATATGTGTATTATTACCACAATATAATATTTCATGTTTCAAATATCATGGTTATCATCAATACCTGTATTGTTTAATTTATAGTGAAAAACAGCTGCTGGATTATCTGTGTTTTCTGAAGCAAACATTTTGCTGTTGATGTAACTGTTGATTGAATTAATTGACATGAATTAATAAAAAAAGTACTAATTGAAATTGTTATAATTTTCCTCTGTAGTTGGCACTAAATGGCAGGAGAAACCTCCTAACAACAGTTAGATATGACTTCCCTCCCATGACATTATTAAGAAGCTTTAAGACCATTGAGATAAAGAGTTCCTGAGAGGAGGCTGCAGCTCAGTGAGCTGATGCAGGATGTGAGCCACTGATGAGTTTTCACAGATGATGGAGGAGGAATCAGCTGCAGTGACTGGACTGATGACCACAGGTCTTCAGTGGGATCCATACTCTGTGTATGACTTCATGGGCTATCGCACGTCAACATTTACACACACACACACACACACACACACACACACACACACACACACACACACAACCTTGTTTCCACACCACATCAGAAACCACAAGTGTTGAAACATTCAGTCGTTCCCAGTGCAGGATGTCGTGTCATACTCCTCTTTGCTTTTATAACAGGACATAAAAACAACATGACAAAAACTGTACACAGACATCCAGCTCAAACCAATGCAAGTGATACACAAACAAATATAAATAAAACAGCATCAAACACACTCGTCAAGCAGAGTGTGTCATCAACTATACTTCACATTCAGTGGCCACTTTATTAGGTACATGTCTCTAATGCTGGGAAGGACCCTTGAACCCTGCTTTGCCCCCAGAATAGCCTGGATTCTTCTTGGTGTGGATTCAAGGTGCGTGTTGACATTCATGCCTCTGATCCCAAAGGTAGTTTACTGGACTCAGCTCTGGTGACTGTGGAGTTTTCTTGTATCATTAGAAACTGTGGTCACAGGGGGGCGCACATGGTCAACAGCACGACTGAAGCTCGCTGTGACATTTAACAGTCAGTAACAAGGGACCTGTATGAACTGAGAAAATAAATTGTACACTATTACACAGCAGCCTGAACCACTGACACAAGATCAGATCCATGGATCTATGTTGTTTACTCTGACCCTACCATCTGCTGCCTGAGCAGAAATCCAGATCCATCAGACCAAGATTGTGGATTTGTGATGTTTAACCAGGTCACTGGCGACCATAGCAACACGCACAAAGATATAAATGCTTAACTGTTTGCCAATATTGACATACTATACCTCATGAGCTCAGATAAATTATCCACAATTTAACAATACAGTTCATTTTTCAGTAACTATGAGCACAAAAGTACAATTCATTCAAATTTATCAGCATCATAAACCAGCAAGATGGCGACGCGGTGGTGACTCCCCACCTCTGAAGAGGTCGCAACTGCATGAGAAAGCAACATCTGGGCTGGTGTGGTCTCTAATTTGTCTGGCGTAATTGCCAGCAATAGCCAAGTGTGTTCTGATTGGTCAGTGTCAGAGGTAGAGGGGGACACTAAACAGCCCTGAGCTCTAAGCTAGCCTTTCAGACAGAGGGTAAATAGAGTACAGTATAAGAAAAATGTCTTTGAGGGACACTTAAGCATGTAAATCTATTTCAGTAGACACCAAGAATAAAATGATGAACTGTAAAAATGGCCATAATATGATCAACCATGTCTGCATCCAATCACAATACAGGCTTTCTACTTATTTTATGCACTGAGTTTCTGCCACATTATTGGCTGATTAGATATCTGCATTAACAAGAGGGTGTACCTAATAAAGTGTTAGAATTATTGTACATAGAAGTTATCTTACATTTGCTTATACTGTTTAAGAGTCATACATATGCCTGTGTGTGTGCTACTATGTAGGATGTTGTGCAAGCTGTTTTTCAGAGACATCAGGAGGACTCACATGCAGATTCAAGGACGGGGCACAGAGCGAAACCACACTGAAGAGATAAACATGAAACTCTTTGAATTAGAGCAGAGGGATGTTCTGAGAAACTATGCAACTGATAAATTAGCAAGGTCCCAGACCTTGAACACACCTGCTGGAATCAAAAACATTCTTACAACGTTTTTAGATAAGGAGTGCAGTCTGTGTATCCCCCATCCTTTAGAGGCTGCATTTCCCATGTAACTAGGGACCACCCTAAGGAAATAAAAAAGAGGAGACGGCAAGATGTACTCAGAGCGGGTTGGAGAGTGTAACTGAGTGCATCTCTGTCCGTTCTCCTCGCGAGTAAAAAGAGCTCTAACTCTGTGTCTTCTCTCTTTGTATTTTAATAATGTTTTGGGATGTTTAAACCTGACATTAACTTGGTCCTTCAAGCCGGATACCAATACACCTGAGGATTCCAGCGGGCGGGGTGGACACCAGGAAAAAACCGTGGCCACGGTGGACTCCATAGAGTGAGTCTTCTTAAAGACCCTTTCCGGGACTGGGAGATCCGACCCGCCGGCTGGGATCCAATGGTTGACGGTAGTCCGAGAGGGAAAAGACATATCGGTGAGTTACAGTTTTCTTTAAAAAAATTAAAATAAAAAATTTTTTTAAAAAAGAGAAAAATGGAATGACTGAGGGTCATTGCGCGTTTAGAGAAACCCTGAATATCCTAGGCACTGGCAGGTGATTAGGACGGCGGAGTCCAGCGGAGCCCTCTGATGCACTTAAATTCCGTGAGAAAAAGAAACACAGCGTAAAAACGATTAAAATTGAATGAGTGATTGTGAGTGTGATTGGAGATAAAATACCACTAGGTGCTTTGTCTCATACCAAAAAGCAGGAATCAAACAGTGGACTTTTGTGGATGCAAAGGCAAGAATTCTCCACTCTAAAAGAGTTGAAGTGAGGATTACCACAGAAGGAAATTTGAATCACTGTCCTGCTTAATTTTCCCAGTGTTTAGAACACCCTAGGTGTTATTACACTGGACTAAAACACATATAAAATGGGGAAAGGAAACAGTAAATATCAATCTAGAGAAGCATTGCAATGCAAAGATTGGAAATATATCGAAATGAAAGATCCGCAAAAGGTAAAGTACCTTGAAAAATGGATTAAAAAATATAACTATAATGGTAAATTGAGTTCTCAGAAATTGATTGAATTACAAGAAGCAATTGAAAAAGCTAATAAAAATGATCCGAAGAAAATGCGCAAAGATGGGTATGAGGATGTTAAATACTGGCTGGAAACAGCACAGAAAAGAGAAGAAGGTGATAGGAAGGCTAAGGAAAAGAAAGTGCACAAACAGAAAGAAACAAACAGATAATGTTTTACAGAAAGGAGGATGACGAAACAACCTCCAGTAGGCGTAGGCGACGTAGGCAGGAAGGAGCTGAGGAAGAGTTTGAGGAAGAAAGCGCAGCAACAGTAGCAGCGCCGACACAAGATGAACACGATATGCTAAGAACAGGATTGTATCCAACCTTACCTCCAAATTACGAGGAGGTCACACCGCAAAGAAAGACCAGAGCCACAACAGAAGAATCCGCCCCATGGTCCAAGACCCTGGGCAAAATATTTAGTCCTAAGTTGGCATCTGCTCCACCCTTGTTACATGTAAATAAGGCAGACACTTACCCAATGATTGAGGTAGCAAATCCTAATGCTGCTGAAGAAAATAGAACCATTCTGGTATACAGAACTTGGATGATTGACGATGTAAAAAAGGCTATAGAGGGCGTAACACCCTACAAAGAGGATATACACCAATTTGTGATTGTAAATGTGAAGACTCTCCATGTAACACTCCCATCTTCCCAGTTAAGAAGCAAGCTCCATCTACAGGATGGCGCATGGTTCAAGATTTACAAGCAGTAAATAATGCAGTTATTCAAAGAGCTCCATGCGTTCCTGACCCGTACACCTTGCTAAACTCATTAAGACCAGATGCTAAGTTTTTTACTGTGGTGGACATCAGTAATGCGTTCTTCTCCGTTCCTGTAGATAAGGAAAGTCAATTTTGGTTTGCTTTTACATTCGGAGGACAACGTTATACATACACTAGATTGCCACAAGGTTATTGTGAAAGTCCCACAATATATTCCCAAGTGATGAGTGCTAGCATGTCCAAATTCCAACCTCCAGGAGGCAGCCAAGTACTACTTTACGTAGATGACGTACTGCTGGCCTCCCCCGATGAGGAAACTTGTAAATTAGATACCATAGCGTTGCTAAAGCATTTAGCTAAAGAAGGTCATAAGGTCAGTAAAAATAAGCTGCAAGTATGTAAAAAACAAGTGAAATACCTAGGTCATAATTTGAGTGCAGGAGGAAGAACTATTGTGGAAGACAGAAAATCAGCAATTCTACAAGCACCAAAACCATTGACAAAGAAACAAATGATGTCATTCTTAGGATTGACAAATTATTTTAGGAATTGGGTTCCAAATTACGCTGAAATTACAGCTCCATTGAATAAACTTATGTACGAAGAAAGCATCAACATGACGACTCCACTGAAGTGGACTGAGGAAGCAGAGGAAGCATTTTGTAAAATCAAACAAGTATTGGTTTCCAGTACAGCCTTAGCATTACCACACTATAAGAAACCTTTTATACAAATGGTAGATTGCAAAGGCTATTTTATGACTTCTGTGTTGGTGCAACAACATGGAGAAAAGATGAAACCAATTGCTTACTTCTCATCCAAATTGGACAGTGTGGCATGTGCGTTGCCCCACTGTGTTCGAGCAGTAATTGCAGCGTCTATGGCAGTTGAAGTTAGTGCAGGAATAGTATTGTTCCATCCACTAACACTTAGAGTTCCACATGCAGTTTCTGCACTCCTCCTGCAGACAAACATGACATTTTTGTCACCAGCTAGACATCTATCGTGCATGTCAACATTGCTATCGCAACCTCACCTAACAATTGAGAGATGTACAACCTTAAATCCAGCCACATTGATGCCACTACCTAATGATGGCACAAAGCATGACTGTCAGGAATTAGCTGAAACCATGACTAAAAGCAGAAGTGATTTAAAAGACCAACCTTTAGGAAAAGGGGAAGTTCTTTATGTTGATGGATCATCAAAAAAGAACGAACAAGGGAAAACCTTAACAGGCTACGCTGTAGTAACGCAAGATAAAGTATTAAAGGCAGGAAAACTACCTTCAAATTACTCAGCACAAGCAGCAGAACTAGTGGCACTAACTGAAGCATGTAAGCTAATGAAAATGCTTATGCTACAGTGCATACATTTGCTCAATACTGGCAAAACAGAGGAATGGTGACCTCAATAGGAAAACCTGTGACACATGCTCAGTTGTTAACTGAATTATTGCAAGCAGTAAAACTTCCTAAAGAACTAGCAGTATGCAAATGTGCGGCACATACTAGAAATAAAGACATAGTCTCATTAGGAAATGCATTAGCTGATAAAACTGCTAAAGAAGCAGCAGAAGGCACCGAAGTGATGAGTTTGGAACAAAATAACTCAAATTTTTGAGTTTTAATTTTTGAGAAATATGAGACCAAAGAGGGGTAAGTTTCCAACACCCCAATATCCGTTCCAAATAATCCATATGGACTTTATTGAACTTAATCAAAGTGAAGGAAAAAGTTTTGTCTAGTAATAATAGATGCATTCTCCAAATGGATAGAGTTGTTCCCAACTAAACACCCAATTAGTGGAACCAGGAGACTGGGTTCTAATACGAAGCATCAAGAAGAAACATTGGTACTCTCCCAAATGGAAAGGACCTTACCAGGTATTGCTAACAACTCCTACTGCAGTTAAAATAGCGGAGAGAGGTACCTGGATACATCTAACACACTGTAAGAGAGTCATCTCAGCTGAAGATTCCGATAGGGGAGGTGAGCAAGAGTCTGATAATAGGGTGGTGCCAGACGTGTAGAGTCTGGTAAGACCTGAAAGTCAGTGAAAATTTTCCAAGACACCAAACCAAGTAGAGGATAACCCTTTAGCTGAGATGGCTCCAAGATGGCTAAAACAGTCTATCTGTTGTTGGATAACAACTGTGTTTTTTATCCTGACCTTTTTATTGGTATGGTACCTCTGGGAGCCACCCAAACAAAATCAAGCCAATCACACCGATCGTGTTAAAAGAAGTAATGCTCCGGGTGGGAACAGAATTCCATGGATAATATCCTGGACGTATAATAACTCGATCACTATTACAGTATCTCCCAATACAACCACTGCTGTAGATATTCCTATACAAGCGTTAAAAGGGTTTCGGGGCACTGTACGGACCTCGGGCAAGGATTGTTTGGGTCATTGGTGGTACCTGACTGGACACGTGTTGCGACTTGATTGGAGAGCTCTCATTACAACTCAGGCGGGACAATATTGGCCACCGGGTTATAGCGAAGAGGCTAAATTCTTTAAAGATAGAGTAACTCTCAGTCATCCAGGAGAACAACTTAGGTTGACTTTTTCTCTTCCCAACGGTGAAATACGTCCCCCAAATGCAACATTGTTTAACACTTCCTGTTGGGGACTGCTGCTGTGGGCTTGGTCATCGGGGCCTGACCCCTACTTTCCGATTGTTGTATGTGTCAATAGTACCATGGGAACCACAGAGCAGCCTAGATGAATAGTTATACTCGACAAGCTGGTGTGAGAGCTGTCAGTGTGCTGCTTGATAGTGTTGATGAATGGTTTCGTGTCACAACTGGAGTATCTGGTTATAACAACAACTGGCTATTAATGATAGAACAAGCTGCGAATCTAACAAAAACAGATTGCGTGGTCTGTATGGGTCCAAGGCCCGTACTCCAGATAGTACCAGCTGTTATCTCTGATGAGTGCATCTTTGACGTAATGAGTAACACTAATCCAAATGCTGCATGCCAGTCCTGGGATGAAGTGTTCCCCAATACTGGGCCTGAAAAGAAAAAAACAATATTCTCAAAAAATGTGGCACCAGGTAATTTCTCTTGTATTAATAGAACTGGTGCTGGAGAACAATTAGGAAATTTATCAAGATCATGGTGTGCAACTACAATCTACAATTCTGACATTGTGTGGTTGTTGTTGTATTCCTTGTTTGCGTTCTCTGCTTAACCGTCTCATTACCACAGCTATATCACCTATGGAACAACGTGTGGCGCAGATGTATCCCCTGCTAGGTACAGACCATGACTCCGGAGAGGACGAAGATGACTCCATGCATCTTCCTGATCTCTTTCCCGATCCAGGAGATTATGAGTAAAACCGTCATTTGCATGCAACATTTTCCTCTGAGTGTAAATGTATTTGTTCTTATAACAATGACCTTACAGCTGAAAATCTAAGTGAAGTGGCTGAAAATAAGTGATATGAGAATTTAAGCAAATATATGATAAACATGAGGGAAATGTTGGAATTATTGTACATAGAAGTTATCTTACATTTGCTTATACTGTTTAAGAGTCATACATATGCCTGTGTGTGTGCTACTATGTAGGATGTTGTGCAAGCTGTTTTTCAGAGACATCAGGAGGACTCACATGCAGATTCAAGGACGGGGCACAGAGCGAAACCACACTGAAGAGATAAACATGAAACTCTTTGAATTAGAGCAGAGGGATGTTCTGAGAAACTATGCAACTGATAAATTAGCAAGGTCCCAGACCTTGAACACACCTGCTGGAATCAAAAACATTCTTACAACGTTTTTAGATAAGGAGTGCAGTCTGTGTATCCCCCATCCTTTAGAGGCTGCATTTCCCATGTAACTAGGGACCACCCTAAGGAAATAAAAAAGAGGAGACGGCAAGATGTACTCAGAGCGGGTTGGAGATTGTAACTGAGTACATCTCTGTCCGTTCTCCTCGCGAGTAAAAAGAGCTCTAACTCTGTGTCTTCTCTCTTTGTATTTTAATAATGTTTTGGGATGTTTAAACCTGACATAAAGTGACCACTGATTGAATGTTTTAAGCACAGCAAGCAGACTAATGAAGGCTGAGTTATCACTGGATCTTTTTTACACACTATTTAACCTACCCCGCCCCCTTCTGGACAAAAAGCATTTTACAACAGCCTGCTCCTTCAGTCGTCACCCTTCAACAAGTTTTGTAGACTGCGGATGTTTTAGGATTTCCCTGGTTTGTTATGTTTTCCAGGTCTGTCCTTCTCGGATTTAGCTGACAGGTGAAGGTCTGTAAAGATTCCTGTGGTCTCTCATCTGTCTGGCTCATTGACGGTGGCGTAGACGTCACTGGGATCAATGGAGGCTCCAACCGAAGAAGAAGAAACTTTCACAGTGCTGTAGGTCACAGCATCTCCTTCTTCATCAACATCATCTTTGACTCGTACCTGAGAAGCAGCATCAAACATACAGTAAATCACACACGATGTAGAAGAACTGAAATGTTCCGTTTATTTCTATCAGCGGATCAGACTAAACTGAGCGCAGCTGCAGGTTCAGATGATAATCCCTTGTAGGTTCATCACCACGACTGACTCCACACTGTCACATTGTTATTACACTGTCATTTGGTACATTATGATGATTATGATTATGACAACAACAGCCACTTTAAAGACAAAATAAATGGACTTAACCCTGAAGTATCTAAGTGGCAGCCATGATAAGAGCTGGTCCAGTTCTCTGAATGCTGAGGAAAGGAGCTACAATGCTTCCTTATCCCCTTTAGCATAGGATACATAGGACTGTCCTTTGTGAAAGGACAACTGGACTCGGTTTATTGATACTTGAAGACATTTCACCTCTAATCCAACAGGTTTCTTCACTTTCAACTTTTCTTGGATAAAGGAGATAATTCTGTCCCACAATTCCCTGCAGCAGCACCATTTAAAGAGATGCACTGTTGTATTTTCACCACAGCAGACCCACGTAAATGTAGAAACAACAGGGCTTCTGACAGGATCCAGAACTTATGGGAATCTCTACATGACTGATCAAGCTCCAAATCCATGAAGAGACTTCTGTGTTCCTCCAAGCAAAGTCAGATTCAGTCACTGACGCTGCCGCCAGAGTGACTTCCGGGTCTTTCTGTCTGTGTTGTTTGCTTTCTCTACCGTCACACAATGAATCGTGGGATAAGTCCAGGAACAGAAGGACGCTTTTCTCTGCCACATTTGAACGGTCCCTTGAGATGGGACAGTCTAGTCGTGCCACTGTGACATCATCAGTCTTCAAATGCAGCTCTTATGAAATTTCTTTCCATGACCTCATGACATTTTCCACCAAGCTCGAGGAAAAGTGGTTAGGAGAGGAGTTTTTTTAAGCTTAACTCTTGATTTTCTTCATTCTCTAATGTGTCACCAGTTAAACCAGTGTGGCAGCTCACCTGGGCTTTACTGTTGGTCTTCTTGATGTAGCTGATGGAGGCGTAGGAGACGCCATCTTCAGGATCAGCCTGCAGAATGAACACAACATAAAGTCTGCTCAGTAACAGTTTATGACTCACTCCTGATGTCTTCATTTTTTCTTTACTTCCTCTTTTTCTGCTGGTTGTTTGATCTGCGATTTATTAAGACACTCATGACTTTCTGCCTCACACTTTTCTGTTCTATTCTGGGTTCGTCTGGTCGCATCATCTTCCTTCCCTTTTCCCGTCACTTGCAGAAGCACATTCGAGACCAGAGTCACAGTGTGTGTCTCATGCAGTTACCAACAGTAAGACACATTTACAGTGAGGGTAAGTGAGTGTGATCTCACCGTGTCCTGGCTCGTTTCTGGACCAGGCCGAGTCTCCGCAGAGGTTAATCTCTGTCCCTGGACAAACACAGTCTAGTTATGGTTCACACTTTTATACACAAACATGTTGTAAGTATTACTTAGCAAAGAACAACTGAGTAGCTTCCTGGAGTCATGTCATCACTGCAGCAGGCTCATATGCTGGACATGTGTTTTATGCTAAGCTAAGCTAATCGCCTAGAGTGGTGTTGTACAACTGCGTCGCATCTCATAACTATTTCTTTAAAATATTTTCTTTCGCATTGACTCAAAGGATCGTTCCACCTAAAGCACATCACCGTCATGATGAAGAACTACCTTGTTTGCATTTTCAGCATCTTCATCCATCCGTCTTTTCTTCCCTAAAAAGACCAAAGGAAAAATCCACTTCAGTTTCCACGGTGAAAATCCTTCTTGATCTTGTCTTGTGAACGTTCTCACCTTTCGTTCTCCTCCATCTGATCAGCACCACAGTGGTTATTAAGAGTGCTGCTGCACCCACGGCCACAACGATGTACACCCACCAGCCTGAGAGAGGAGAATTAAAAAACAAAACATTTCAGATGCAGTTTTCTGCTCTTTTGTCTTCTAACGTTTGAGCCACTACCTGGAGTCGTTGGTGAGGTGTCACTCACAGGCCCTGTTGAGTTGATCACTGAGTTTTTGCTGTTTTTATTTGTTGTTGTTGTTGTTGTTGTTGTTGTTGTTGTTGTTGTTGTTGTTGTCGTCATGTCTTTACCTGAACAAAAGAAAAAAACAAACACAACAAACATGGTGAGAACAGAGCTACGGTGGCCCTGAGAGCTCAACACACTGTCACTTAAGAAAAGACATGAAAACTGACAAAACACAAAAAGAAAAGATAAATTTTAAAGCACATGTGCTGCAAATATCAAAACACAAGCAAATACAAAAACGTGCTGCAAGTAGCACAGACGACAGTAGTACAGTGTTTCCAGGGGATGTAAAAAAAATGATGCACTTGTTCTTGTGTTGTGAGTATTTGCAACGCATGTCTTTAGCAGCAGTGTGTTGAGCTCTCAGGGCCACCGTACACACCGCATGAGTTATCATCTGCAGGAGCTAAATGGAGCAGAATGACGTCACCAGGAAAACATAAAATGAACAAATGGAGTTTGTGATTCTCGTCAGATTACAGTGATTAGAAGCAGCTCATCATGTTCTCACCTGGTATCTCACCTGAGATGTTAAACAGCTGCACTTTTCGTGTGTAACCATCAGTCACTTCACACTGAAACAACTGCAGCTTCTTGAGATGAGAGGAAGGAAACTCGACAGCAGCCGAGCAGTAAGACGGTGACGTCTTCATGTCTGTGTTACCTTCATCCACATTTTTACCCTCATACAGCCACTTCACTGTGGGTGTGATCTCTGTGTGTGTCGACACAGAGCAGGTCAACGTCACCTTCTGATCATCATCATCATCATCGACCTTCTGTTCAGTCACTGGTGAAGATGGAGACATTGAGAGAGAAAGACAACAAGAGTGAAGTGAACTTCATCACTGTAATAATCAGAATGATTGTGATGTTTCAGTGTTTTGTTCTAACAGACAGTTTGATGGAAATACTCACTGGTAACAACAGACAGATAAACCGCAGCGTATGGACCATTTTGTCCTCGTCTGTACTGTTGACAGTCGTAACGAGCACCATCCTCAGCTGTGACCTTCTTTACAACCAGAGAACAGTTCTCTGTAACGCTCAGTCTGTCGGATTTAGGGTTACCATCTTCAACAATCTGCCCTTGTGTAACCAGATTTACTATGCTTATTGACTTTCTGAAGAGCCAGGTCGTACTGTCACATTTATCCGGATCATTCATCACATTTCCACAGGACAAAGTGGCCTCACCTCCAGCTCTGATGATGACAGAGGAGGAATATTGTCCTCTCACTGCTGTGAAAAGATGAGAAACATGAAACATAAGCTGAAATAGAAATGTAATAAACATGAGTGGCTATTTTATGCTGATAGCAATTATACAGATGTGTCCCATTGTTAGTACCCCAGAGCTCACATAACTCAGCATATCCAGCTGTCCTAGTTAGACAAATGTAAAACTTAAATTCTTACCTGTGAGCTGAAGCCCCAGCATCAGAGATAAAGAGATTTTAATCCACCTGAATTCAACCATCGTGTGTGCGTCTCTCTCTCTCCTCTCGCTGTTTAACTGTCAGAGTCTGAACTGATGCATGTTAAAGAGGAATGAAACCTCTCCTTCCTTCCTGTCTGTAGTGTATCACTTCCTCATTGGGACTCTTTTGTAAGTTGCTGAATTTTCGTAGGTAGAATATGAGCTTTTCGTCTCTGAGGCTCAGTTTGAGCAGCTAAAGATTTTTTTAATGTTTTGTTAACTCTCTCATCCACAGTGTGTCCAACAGTAGGTTAATAATCCATTAGCAACCAGCATCAGCATCAGCAGCAAAGAGTTGATGTCTGACAGAGACCCTGAGAGACTGGACTGATGAAGGAGGGAGGAGTGAGACGTGTCTGAGAACAAACGCAGAGGAGATATTTCTGAAGACGGTCGTGGAAACGTGGAAATCAAGGACACTGACTGCAGCTCTGACTGGACTGACGATGAAACTGCTGCTTCAGAGCCAAAAAGAAAAACCTCCGGTCTCTGACAGCAGGAGCTTTCACAGACTGAGCTGAATCAGGGCTGTTGGGTCTGAAAGTGAAAGTCTCTCATCTCCAGCCGACCACAACCACAAAACACCTCCGATCCACTGTGGGGTTTCAGCGTCAAAGCTCTTTCTACTTATAATAATTCAGAATTACTCACATGATGGCTTAGAAATTAAAGTCAAACCAGGCGCTTGATACACCTGCCACAGGTTGAATATCTCACTCTGACCACAAGAGAGTAAAACAGGTTTTCTGACAGATGTACAACACTAAACACTCCAACTGTGGTTCATCACTGTGGGTATTTACCTCCACTGTTGTTCATCAGCACAGGTGTTTACAGGTTAAGAAATATTAAAGGTGCAGAAACAGATTTGTCCTGAGTTGCTTATTTCTTCTTCACACATCCAGCAGTTACTGAGCAACATTATCTTTTTGAGTCATGCCACCTGATGAGTCTCTGTCCAGTTTTCCTGCTCTTTTAGCTCTGTGTTTGGTCTCCACCAGCTCTTTAGCTGCTAAAAGCTACAAAACATGACATTCTGCAATAATTGGAAAACATATTTGACTCCCAGCATCACACGGAACAAGTCAGGGACAGCAGGACCAAAAATGCAGACAACTAAAGGGGATGGGTGGAAAAATTAGGTTTAATAACAAAAACAGAAACTTACAAAGATGAGAATGAGAAAAAACAGACAGGGACACAAAAAGTGAAAATCCAAGAACTCAGGAAACACAACGAACAGGAACCATGAAAGTAAACGGGAGAAACTGGAGCTCACGGGAATCCAGACGATGACAGCGCGAGGGAAACAGAAAACCAGAGCAGACGAACTGACCGAGACATGAGAGAGCACAGAGGCCAAATACACATCAGGGCCGGAGACACTCAACCAGGCGGGAAACACCAGGCAGAGACAGGAAGTAACTGACAGGAGACACACAAGGTACATACTTTCAAAATAAAACAGGAAAAGTCAAAATCAAAGAGTCCAGAAGTGTTCAAACACAAACAAAAGTCCAAACTCAACGAGTCCTTCAGGACAGACATGACACAGAATTTGTTAAAACATTCACAAAAGTTACTGAAAATGTTTCCTGTGTTTGAAAAGTTACAAAAATGGGACAAACCTGAGAGAAAATTACAAAGACTTTAACAAATAAACAGAATTATATGGACGCCCTCAGTCAAGTTTGGGTTTTTTTTGTTAGGATTTTTTAAACTGAAAAAAAAACAAACAAAACACAAAGTCCTGCTCTAAAATAATAATTTTTTTGTCTAAAGGCTTTAAAAGCTCTTGTTAAATGTGATGAGATGTCAAACGTTTTCATAGTTCACTGCAGCATCGTCTTCATCATTTTGCACCTGTGGGAATCAAATGGAACAAGTCGGACGTCAGATAAACTCAGGCCTCTGTGCTTCTCTCGTTCTCTGTCCTCAAACCGCTGAACAGACTCAGCCTTTAATGTGCTTGTTTAATGGTCATCATCATCACCATGTTTTCTCTTTAACTGTAAAGTGTCTTGGCACCATGTTGCATAATGATCCTGCACTTTAAATAAAACTGATGTTTGAATATTCAGTTGTTAAACTCACTTCATTGTCGTCCGTCTTTGTTTTGTTGCCTGAAAAGACACAAAAGAGTCGAGTTGAGTTTCCACAGAGTGAATCCAGGTCCATCAAAAGTCGAATCTTCTCACCTTTAGTTCTCGTCCACAGGTCGACTGTCACAACGATCACAATGAGCCCCGTTAAACCCACACACACAATAACAAGCCTCAGCCAACCTGCAAATTAGAGGGAAAACTCTGAAACTGCTTCTTTTCTCTCCCGTTTAAAATCGTGAATGAACAAACCTCCACACACACACTGTCTCTCTGACCTTCACACTTTAGACCAGTGATTTTTAAAAATACTGAATATATTTAAAAACTGCTTTCATAGTTTTTTCCTCATATTAACACACAGGTGCTTTTGATAGGAACTTTAATGTTGACCACATCATATCCTTGTTTTCCTTCTCAGTCTGATTCTGCACTGATCACATCCATGGCAACAGCTGGAGAATCAAAGGTGACAGCTGGTTAACAACAGGAAGAGTTAAAAGGAAAAGAAGACAGTGACTCTACAAGTGATCTCTCCTCTGTCTCACTGATCTTCACGTTCCATCTGTTTGATCATTATCAGTAAAATAAAAACCGCTCTGTGGCATCATTTGGCCTCTGAACTGTTGCAGGGTCGGGTGTGGGCTGCCAACACTTTTGAGATTCTCACTTTGACAAAGGTTTGAGACCAGTGACTACAGAAGAGAGTCAGACTGAGTCGGTACCTGCAGAGGATGTTGAGCTGTCAGAGACTGCAGGCACCGTCGTGTTGGTCTGTGATTCTGTGCGGCTGTGTCCTGGGTTTGTGGAGACAGTTGTCGTTGATGTTGTGTCTTCACCTGGACAAATGAAAAAACACAAGCAGAGAAATTGTCTGGAGAGAAAATATCTCACCACTGACGTCATCCTGAAATTTTAAATCTTTGGAATAATAAAAACTGCAGTTTGTATTTATTCATGTTCTCACCTGAGGGTGAAGCTCTGAAGTCAAACAGCTGCACTTTTCGTGTGTAACCATCAGTCACTTCACACTGAAACAACTGCAGCTTCTTGAGATGAGAGGAAGGAAACTCAACAGCAGCCGAGCAGTTAGACTGTGACGTCTTCATGTCTGTGTTACCTTCATCCACATTTTTACCCTCATACAGCCACTTCACTGTGGGTGTGATCTCTGTGTGTGTCGACACAGAGCAGGTCAACGTCACCTTCTGATCATCATCATCATCATCGACCTTCTGTTCAGTCACTGGTGAAGATGGAGACATTGAGAGAGAAAGACAACAAGAGTGAAGTGAACTTCATCACTGTAATAATCAGAATGATTGTGATGTTTCAGTGTTTTGTTCTAACAGACAGTTTGATGGAAATACTCACTGGTAACAACAGACAGATAAACCGCAGCGTATGAACCATTTTGTCCTCGTCTGTACTGTTGACAGTCGTAACGAGCACCATCCTCAGCTGTGACCTTCTTTACAACCAGAGAACAGTTCTCTGTAACGCTCAGTCTGTCGGATTTAGAGTTACCATCTTCAACAATCTGCCCTTGTGTAACCAGATTTACGATGTTTCTTGAATTTCTGAAGAGCCAGGTCGTACTGTCACATTTATCCGGATCATTCATCACATTTCCACAGGACAAAGTGGCCTCACCTCCAGCTCTGACGATGATGGAGGAGGAATATTGTCCTCTCACTGCTGTGAAAAGATGAGAGAATGAGAGAGCATCCAGAAAGTCTTCAGAGTGTTCTGTTGCTAAAATAGAAATAAATCATTTTCTCCCTCATCAGTCTACGTTCCCCTGAAATATCACATTCAGACAAGTATTCAGACACTTTACTGTGACTCTTGAAGTTTAGCTCAGATTTCTCTGGATCATCTCTGAGATGTTTCTACACCCTGACCGAGTCCACCTGTCTATATCAGGTGTCACAGCTGACGATGCAGATCGGAGGAGGAAGGAGCTGCTGCAGAGCTCAGAGACAGGACTGTGTCCAGGCTCAGAGACAGTTCTGCTGCACTAAAGGTTCCCAACAACCAGGACTCTTCTAGAGCTGGACCTGGACTAACAGAGACTAACAGAGAAGGATCCATCGCTGCAGCTTCACTGATCTGAGCTTCGTGTCAGAGCGACCGGACGAAGCTGCTCCTCAATGACTGTGAGACTGAGAGAAACCAGATTCTCTGGCCGAGGAAACCAGGACTGATACCTAGAGTTAGTTGTTAACTAAATAACCACTGTTAATACGGATAATGTTTTATAATGTGTCTGTGTATCTGTGTATTCTTACCTGTGAACTGAAGAGCCAGTGTCAGAAATAGAAACACTTTAATCGACCTGAAGTCAACCATCATCACGCTCGATCATCATCGGACTGATGCATGTAAAAAAAATCTGTTTCCTGTTATCATGACTGGGTCACTTCCTCGTTTTGACCACGTTCATTAATTCCTACTGAAACACACATACACACAACAGTTTTTTCTACAAATGCAGAGGAACTATTGCTCTTGAATGTTGTTCACAAATGCGTGTAAAGTGACAGTTGTGGTAATTTGATGTGGGGTTGTGTGAGGTAGTCCCCCACAGAGCAGAGCAGCTTTAGAGAAGCTGCAGGGCTGAGCTGCTGTGTTCAGGGTCAGCAGGAAAAAGCACGTTTAGAAGACGCACTGCTGGACCTGTGACATGACATGAAGAGTCAAACTCCTCCTCCATGGAGCAACATGGTGATATTGCAGCAGCTGGGAAAGAACAGATAAGATGTTGTTACTGGTCTGAGACCTGTTGGTTCCTCATTGTATTTTTTTTTAACATTTTCTCTAAGAAGTGAGGGGGAAGCGTTCTGCAGAGCTCTGGAGGTTTCACCCTCTGAAGAGAAACATCAGAAACCCACGAGGCTCACAGAAACAGACACGCAACACTTTATTAATGTGCTTCAGGTCCTGTCAAAGACATTTTACATCCACAGTCACTTAGATAATTATAGTAATGATGAGTGAGCTGTATATGTGAACTGCACATCACTAATAACTTTTTACAGTGTTCTGCTGGTTAACCTACTACACTATTTACAACAAGTCATCGCTTACTGCTAAAGTGAAAACTGAGACAGGTGCTATATAAATAAAGTTTACTTACTTACTTACTAAAGAAACTAGCAGATCTGAATAACATGTAAACAACAGAAACACCAGCAACAGGAAATGAGACGATACACTTCCTGCAGCACAACAATAAAACTTTTGCAAACTTTTGACTGGTGCTATAAGACGACGCCTACTTTTTCAAACCTAACTTCTGAAAACAAAATGATCACCAAGTATCTACATGCTAAATAAGATAAACTAAGCTAAGCTACATAGCAACAGACCATCCAAAGCACAGACTCTAAAGCTGAAACTATGCTTTAAGAAGAATTTGACACATAAACGTGTCTGTGAATCTATGAAGGGTGTTATAATTATAGGTCATGGAGGGTTGCAGAGTCAAGTAAGCTGATTGGTTGAATCAGCCTCTGCTGAGAGGCGGATGAGGAGGAAACAGCCACAGGAGCGTCACCCTGATGCACGTTCACAGACACGATCACGGTTCAGCCTCATGTGTCCGGGGTGTTGACGGTGGAGTAGAGGTTGCTGGGATCAGTGGAGGGAACTTTGACTGTGGTGTAGGTCACTGCATCATCTTCATCATCATCACCATTATTTCCTTTAACCTGGGAATAAATCGACATACACAGAAACACAACACAACATAATGTGACTAGAAGAGTAACATGAAGATTTATCACAGCTGCATCTCAGGTTCTTTCCCTTTCATTCATTCCATAAAACTCTTTCTATCTTCAGCTACAACAGCAGTATATAACCAGACAGCTTTACCCGGGGTTTACTGTTGGTCTTGTTGTAGCTGATGGAGGCATAGGAAACACCATCTTCAGGATCAGTCTGCACAGAGAACACAATGAAAATGATCAGATCCTTTACTTAAGTTAAAGTACCAACACAGAAATGCAACAATACTTCATTACAAGTCAGCTTCTGCATGAAAAATCCTACTAATCCTACTACTAGCTAAGTAAAAGTTCTTCTATGGAGCAGCAAGTTACTGTTGTAGGTGCAGGTGGAGGACATAGACATCTGACCTGTGACCCTGACTACACCCTGCTGTAGGAGCTAAAAAGGTTGAATCAATTTGTTGACATTTAAGTTTGTTCAATTTTCCACTGTGTAAAATCTTCATCTTAAAGAGCCTCTGATGAAGATCAGCTGTTTCACCTGGGTCACGTCCACATGATGTTTTTCTATAATAAAGACACATGATGATGAAATAATCAGTCGACACCACGACTGAGTGTTTCCACCTTGAACCAATGACAGTCTCATAAATACAGATTCAGACAGTCAGGGATTCATACGTCATCGAACCTCAGGAACCAATCCTGTCAACCTGTGGGGGTGGGGGCGGGGCTAAATACACCTGAAACTTTGTTAGTACAGAGAGCCAGAGTTAGCATTAGCACAACCGCTAACACTGTGTCAGCCACTGCCAGTTACAAGCTAACAAACAACATAAACAAATAACAGATGCTAACGGTTCTGATCCGTCTGCTAGTCTCTGATTCTGGTCTCAGCAGACTCCTCCTCTGAGTCGGGGTCTGACTTTCAGACCAGTTTTTATGTGATAACATGTTCAACTAAATATGAATCATCAGTTTACAACATGTAGGAACTTTAGAAATTAAAGCTGTCAAATATTAGCTCAAAGTTGTACTTAAGTACTTGAGTAAATATAGTTGTAGTGGTCTAATACTGATCTCTCTTCCCCCTCTAATACTGTTCCCTCCCACAGGGCTAGAGTAAGGGTGGGGTCAGGTCATATGATGACTGATATTGAATCTGAGGTCAAGAATCCTGCCTCTGTCATCACTGTGAAACTGACACAGTGAAGGGGATGTTGTTTGGTGAACTCACAGGTTTAAAAGTCACAGTGTTTGGATCCACCTGCGTTTTCTGCCCTGAAAAAACAAAACAGGACGTTTCACATTGAAAATCCAGGTTCATCAGAACTTGTTCAGAAAAGTGTCATCAGTGAAGGTTCTCACCTTTAGTTCTCTTCCTTCTGACGAGCAACACAACAACGAGTGCTGCTAAAACCACAGGTACAGCAATGAACGCCCACCAACCTGAACGAATGAGTGAAAACGTGTTGGCTGCAGCTCTTAGGATAAACATGTGACACCCAGAGTCATCTCTGGTTTTTACCTGATGATGTTGCATTAGGTTCTGTTGCTGTTGCTGGTGATGATGTAACTGCGGGTGTTGCTTCAGTTGCTGGTTTTACTGTTGTAGTTTTTGTTGTTTCCTCTTTTTCATCCTCACCTGGACAAATAAAATCAAACACCTCACATTTATCACCTGCAGCGACGAGCTGAGAATGAATCAAACCACCTTCACACATCAGATTTATGAAACAATGAAGTGATCTCAAACAGCTCATCATGTTCTCACCTGAGGACTGAGGGCTGAAGATGAACTGCTGAACTTTTCCGCTGTGATTATCAACCACTTCACACTTGAATAACTCAGGATCTTTTGACTTTTTATTACGAGTCACTTTGGCTGAACATCCAGGCTGTGATGTTTGAGGTTTTATAACTTTATTTACATCTTTGCCCTCAAACAGCCACTTCACTGTGTGTCGGCACGCTACAGGTGCCGACACAGAGCAGGTTAATGTCACCTCATCATCATCTTCATCACCATCTTCATCCTTCTCTTCAGTCACTGGTGAAGGTGGAGACATTGAGAGACAAAGACATGAGCTTGATCACTGTCATCATAATTATTGTAACAAACTGCTCTAATAAGACAGTTTGAGCTGAAAACATGATGGAAATACTCACTGTTAACAATAGACAGATACATCTCATTTGGTTTTGGTTTCGACCGTTGACAGACGTACAGACCAACATCCTGAGCTGTGACCTTCTTTATAACCAGAGAACAGTTCTCTGTCACACTCAGTCTGTCTTTGGCCGTTTCATTAATCTTCCCATGTGTAACCAGCTCCACTGGTCCTGAGGTTTTTGAACCAACGAGTGTCCAGCTAGTACGACCACATTTATCCCGATCATCTGTCACATCGTTACAAGGCAAAGTGACGTCTTCTCCTTCTCTGACCAGGAAGGAGATCAACTGTCCAGTTACTGCTGCTGAGAAAAGAAGAGAAATATGAAAAATAAAGTGAAAATATAGTTATTCTGAAGTTAACTGCAGAGACAGGAAACATGGTTCTAAAATCAATGAGTATATTGATCCTGTATGTTTGCTGTATACTGATCCAATCTCCAGAAAGAGATGAGACCAGGTCACAGGAGGACTGGACTGAGGCTAAAAATCCTGCTCAGCTGGTGGAGCGTCCAAACATCCAGAGTCCACATTTGTTTTGGTCTGAGATGCTGGTGGTCCAGAGTGACATCTAGTGGCAGTGACGATGGTTTACAGAAGCTTGAAACAGTGAGAACAGCGTCCAGACGATCGATACCAGAGAGAAGTGGAGGCGTCAGCGTTAGATCACATCCTGGACACATCTGAGTCTCTGCTGCTGTTGTGTCTGTTCATGCTGCAAATATCTCATTAGTTCAGAGAACTGACCTCATGAATATTAGTTATTAATCAGTACAACTCATAACTCACCTCATCAATCACCACATATTTCAGATTTCTGTCCCTCATGCTGCTTTTAGCAGTAAAAAAAGGATCAATATCTGTATTGATACTGTTGATCGTGGCCCTGGTGTCATCTACAGAAGTGAAATGTTTCCTTACCTGTAAAGTGAAGCAGCAGGATCAGAAACAAAGACATGTGAATCCATCTGAACTCAGGCATCGTGTTTCTCCATCAGCGTCTCAACTGCTGACAGAGGAGAACAGTTTATATCAGCTGAGGTTAAGAAAGAGTCCGAGTCACTTCCTCAAAGTCTGTTGCGTCTCATGGAGGAGGAGCATGTGAACTCTTCATCTGCGAATTTGTGAAAAGCTGGTGATGTTGCAGATTTACTAACTTACACTGAAGGCAACTGCAGGTCATTAATCCCCAGTTCTCTGATCAACAACAATAGAAACAATTAACAACAGAGAGGTCAGAGGTCACAGATGTCCCCACTGCAACACACTGAACTATGATGCAAACCAACAAGTGCACACTGTGTCTGGTCTCACGCTCCGTTTGTGACGTGGTCAACCACACAAAAGAAGAAGAAGAAGCCATAAACATCAGAGACACAAACACTTCACACGCTGACGAGCGTCTGACCGTCGCTGGAGTCACAGCACAAAGGCCCCACACTAAAAATAAAGTGACACAAAAACACTCGTTGGTGCTCAACCACACAACTAGAAAACGTTACTGCAGCGGCTGTGTTCACTGAGGCCGAGGCAGAAACATGTCTGTGGGTGGGAGGTGTCTCGTGCTGTCTGCACCCTGCAGGAGGCTGAGCTGCAGGAACAATGGCAGCAGCAGTCGCTCCAGCAGGTGACCAATGAAGACACACGTTTATGTTCAAGTGACCAAGTCTGCCTGCAGCCGAGGAGGAAGTGGCCGTGCATGTCCGGTGAGTGTGCTGTCTGATTGTGAGCATGATGAGAGGGAGGTTCTAGAGGCAGGACTAAATACACTTCCATCATGAAACATCACATCATTAGTACATGAAAAAGAAAAAACCAAACACACTCGACGGTGAATCGTGTCTTTATTTGCAGATGATGTTATGGTCACTTATAACAGACAGACACATTATATCCCAACTAAGGCTTGGTGACAACACTGCTGAATGAGAGTGGATTAAACCACCTCTGTGCACTGAGCGATAAAACTGAGCTTCAGCAACAATCTGGACTGGAACATCTGGTCTGAACCTGTGAAGGTGTTTGATGACGGTGAAATCCAGCTGCTGTGAACTGAACTGGCTGCAGATGAGAAAAGTTTCCAGCTTGTTGATCAGCGGAGTCTGACAGAGGAGGAAGGGTCTGCAAAGTTTTCATAGCTCACTCGACCATCATCTTCATCTTCATCACTATGTATCTGTGAACAAAGAAAAAAAAACACCCCGAGCTTGTTGAACCAGCGAGTGTCCAGCTAGTACGATCATCTGTCACATCGTTACAAGGCAAAGTGACGTCTCCTTCTCTGAGCAGGAAGGAGATCAACTGTCCAGTTACTGCTGCTGAGAAAAGAAGAGAAATAAAGTGAAATATAGTTATTCTGAGGTTAACTGTCGAGACAGGAAACAGTATATTGATCCTCAAAGTATTGATATCACTGACACAGAGTCTTGTTTTGAATATCACATTAATAACAGTGTCCAGGGGATTTATGCCAGAGAGAAAATGGAGCCATCAGCACTCTGCTGCTATTTAAACTTTTTCTTTGTCATAATTATGAACTATTCTAACGTTTTCATTTGAGGTAATACACCTTTCAGTCAGTGGATGGTGCTCTGGTGCTGTGGTGGATTTGCTGAAAGGATTATAGGTCCAGGCTCTGCACATGCGCAGCTCAGAAATAAAGGAACTGCGGCCAATGAAAACCTCTCTCCTGTCTATCAGCCCTCAGGTCCTGCAGAACTCACTTCCATTCTGTAAAACTGGACCGAAGTACATGTACTCATGCAGTAGTAGTAGTTTTGTAGTGTTTTCAGGTGGCTTGGTGTTTTTGTATCTGAACGTCTCAGCAGTGTCGTCATGGAAACTGTAGTTGTTGACAGGTGTTTTTGTACACATGCAGCATCAAAGCTGAACATTCACATTTATTTGGAGTCATGAATAAGTGAGAATTAAACCTTTTTTACTTGTAGAAGATGTTATTGTCTGTAAAATGGGCTTCAGATTCTCAGATTCTCTACAAACTGTATGTTGAGCAGAACATTTAATGGATTTAAAATCTGCAAACAGAGAGACATTCACAGTCCTGTATTACTGTCAAATAGGCAGTTATCACCATTTACACTGACTTGCAGTCTTCATATGTTCATTTTACTCATCAGGTCACTTATTATGTTGAGCTGAATGTTTTCAGCAGGTGGTCTCTGGTTTAGTTTGTGTGAACAGTAAAATAAAAGTGTTAAATGATCCAACGTTGGTCTGAAATAATCGCAGTAAATGGGAGTGAGTGTATGATGAGTGTGAGCTGATGGATGCACAGTAAATAATAACATGACATTAGCACAGAAAGATACTGTTTCCTGTATGTGAAGTACACAGCAGCAGGTCCTTGTGAACTGTGGACACAATTTCAAACTAAATAATGTAAATTAAATATGAACAAGTTGCATATGTGTTTCCCTGTGATTAAGGGTTTCTCTTTGCAAGTATCTGACAGTGAGATTGGATTTACACCTCCCTTACACAGCTTCTTCTCAGGTTGTGTTGGATGTTGTTGCTGTTTTGTCGCCCTCACCTGGACAAATCAGAGCCAAACAAACTTCATGAGGACAAAAAAAACCTCAATGAATTTTTAACACATGTGAAACTAGACATTCTCCTCTCGGTCTCTATCAAAGAACTAATGGTTCCTCACTGAGAAACATCCCTGTGAGATACAAATGTCACATCATTGTTGCTTCATTTGGTCTGACAGAGGAAGTGTAAAAGCTTCTTCTTTATTGAGCATTTGTGGTGAAAGCCTCGAAGATGACCGACAGTCAGTGGTCATTCATCATCATCATTTTCACTGTACACTCTAAACATCAGACACCAGAGTACTTCAGTGAGCTGCTGCATTTGAAGAGACTGTTTTGTAGATTTCTTTGGACAGGAAATCTTCTCCCACACCTGTGCCCTGCGTCCTCTGGGCTGTGTAGGGATGTGCATGTGTTTTTATGTGTCACTTTGTAAGATGGCTGTTATAATTAACTCAGTCAGATTCAAACCTTGCAGCTTCTTCACCAGCAGCCCTCACACAGATAATTAGACAGGGATTTCAGATATAAGTTGGAGCAGAGTTCTTCAGAGTTGATGAAAAGTATTAACTGATGTTTTAGTCCTGGTTTGGCCCAGTGTTCACTCAGTTTTTAGCCATAGTTTAATTGTGTTGGTTTGTTGGAACATTTCCTGGTGTAAAAACCTTTGGTGTTTAAGTCCTGCGTCTAGTATTTGTCCTCGTCTCTGTCTCTCTGCGTCTCTCTCAGGTCACTGGTGAAGGAGATGAAGAGCTCTATCCTGGACAAACTACCTGCTTCAGTTCACCGTCTGCCAGTACTATGAAAGGTGGGAAGACTTTTCAACATGGATGCTGCTGGATGAAAGGTGACGGAGAACAAAGTTGAATGACTGTTTAATGTAAAACCTGAAATGATCTTTGCCCCCAATAGGGTGACTGGTGTCATGTTAACTGATCTGTTTTATTCTCTGTAGTGTCACACCAGGTAACTATGAAATGGATTCAGTAAAGTTTATCATTTGCCAGGGTTTATTATATGTAGGTAAAGGGTACATGTAAGAATGTGTGTGTTTAGTCTACATCCGTTATCTTTGTCATACTGAAACCAGCAGTGATGGTAACAGTTGCTGAAAGCTCAGGTTCAGGTTCCTGCACATGAAGATGTTGGGTAAACTGGGGTGAAATGCCCCCTCAAGAACCATGTCTAATTTCTTTTAAAGGATTTATGTTTTGAAAATCAATAGATGAGACTGTTCTCCTGTAAAAAAGAAGGTCGTCTGTCAGCAGGTTACTATGACCCATAATCAGGTTCTGTTGCTAGTGGTCGCAGTAATGATGACAGGAGCAAAGGGAAAGAAGCCTGCGGGTGCCATCTTGCCTCTCGAGTCATTTTGATCTATACAAACTTTTATGCATAAGATAAACTTTATTTTCAAATGCTGATGTTGCTCTACCTTTAACTGCAAACATAAATGTTAAATAACACATTGTTTCCACAACAGTTTGATTATTGCCAATTCATTTCAACTTGATGGGCGGAGGACAATTTGTCTAAAAACATTATTTCAATTTTATTATCATTGATATTTCAATTACTGACATAAAAATTCTGTTACACACAAAAGGATGAGCATTAAAATGATTTAACATGAGCACAGATATTTAGCTTACGCTAGCAAAGAATTAAAGCTAGCAAGCTAGTGCTACATAATGTTATTTATCTTTACTCAGCTATTCAGCCTTTCAAACTGATAATAATACATTTCTTGCCATTGGTTAGCTATTATTTTATTGTGTTAGTGATGGTGTACATATTGTCTTAGAAACCGGGGCCATCTTACTTTGTTTACCTGTAGTTTACTTAAAAATATGAATGTAACATTGGTCACGCAGTCATTTGACCTTTCATTCACATGTTGGTGGTATCACCAGATCCGCTCTCTATCAGCTGTAAACCACAAAAGGGTTTTATATCAATATTGGATTTTTGACAGCCACATTAATGTCTGAGTCACAGCGTCCCTAGAAGGAGATGACGAGAAAAATGTTAAGACTTACAGCCACATCCCCTTGAAGGTGTTTCCCGATCAGAGGTGGAAGTATTCAAATCCTTCAATTTAATAAAAATATCAAATGGATCAATGGATGTGTAAGTAACATGAGGTTGGTGGAGGTGCAGAGAAAATGCTGAAGAGCCCAACTTTCCTGCCAAAAGTCAAAAATGATGAATGAAGTATCTGTTAAGAGAACTGGGCAATAGTTAACCTGTCTAGGTGAAAGTTTACTCCTCTGGTTTCTGCACCCTCTGTACAGACTTAATCACTCTCCCTTTCTGATCATGTGCCAGCATTAAGATCATATCCGTCAAGGTAACAACAGTGCAAACCTATGTTGTTAATCTACAGATAAAGCACCTTATTCTGAAAGGAGCTGATAACAGTAAAGATTTACTGTTTTTTGTGAGTGAACTTTCCCATACTTGGGTCCTTCCTACGGGCTGGGCTGTTTCTCTACAAAAGGCGACTCTCCTCACACTCAGACCCAATCACAGCAGGGCAGGAAACCTACTCTGGTAGCACAGCGGTGACAAGGACACAGTTTCAAAACGATGGGGATATTAGATGTTTTTCTCCAGTCCTCCAGTTCTGCCTCCCTGTTAGGGGCTCTGGTGATCCTGCTGCTTGTCTACCTTCTTTCCACCTTCAGCTTCAGCACCCAGGAGAAAGGAAAGGATCCTCCAGGACCAAAACCACTTCCCCTGCTTGGTAACCTGCTGCAGCTGGACCTCAGGAGACCCTACAACACATTACTGGAGGTGAGGAAAAGGCTGAGGTAGTCTTTCCTGAATATGTGTGTCATACAAGTCATGATGTTACTCTCCTGTCTGCAGCTTTCCAAGAAATATGGATCAGTGTTCACCGTCTATCTGGGACCTCAAAAGGTGGTGGTGCTGGCAGGATACAAGACAGTGAAGGAGGCACTGGTCAACCATGCTGAAGAGTTCGGAGAAAGAGACATGATACAAATTGTGAAAGATTCTAATCAAGGAAATGGTAAGACAAGGAAAAATCAGCTTTTTCAAATGATAACCTTTTACCCACCTTTACCTGTTTACTACCTTTGCTCCTAAAACTTCACTTCAGGGGTTTTATGGTCCAATGGGGATACATGGAAAGACATACGGCGCTTCGCTTTGACCAACCTCAGAGACTTTGGGATGGGCAAGAAGGCCTGTGAGGACAAAATCATTGAGGAATGTGAGCATCTGATCAACGTGTTAAAAAAATTCAAAGGTAAACATTTGTATTTTAACCTGTTGATTTATTTTTATTTATTTGAAGCTTTAAACAAAAATCCTCTTGAATTTGATTTAGATTTTTTCCCTGTTTTCCTTCATGCAGGAGAAGCCTTTGACACGACCCAACCAATGAACTGTGCAGTCTCTAATATTATCTGCTCCATGGTCTATGGCAGCAGGTTTGAATATGATGATCCAGAATTTACCTCTCTGGTAGATCGAACAAACAGAATCATTCAGCTTGTGGGCTCTCCATCAATACAGGTATCGTTTCATATGTTTACGAATCTAAGATTTTCAGCACTGTGATGATAATATAAATGAAACTGTTGCAACTGAACAGAAAAAAATAATTAGAATTTTCACTTCCCTGACAGACAGATTGTTATTTTACAAACTGATATTTTGTTGAACAGGTGTACAACCTGTTCCCATGGATTGGGAAATGGCTTGATACCAGGAAGGAAATCCTCAAACTGATTGATGCCAATAAGAAACAGAACTTACAGCTGTTCAGACGTCTGAGAGAAACCCTCAACCCTCAGATGTGCAGAGGCTTTGTGGATGCCTTTCTGGTCCGGAAGCAACATCTGGAGGTTGGGACGTGTGTCATAACTTCATTGCTATAATTTATTTCAAGTTAAGATTTAATAAATTATTGTAGATCAATGTGTAGACATTAGAGTCCAGTTTTGATTCCACTGCGTGATGTGGGGCACAGCGCGTGAATGAGTGCTCCCACATCCTTTTAACAAAGCGCTCATGTGTTCCCAGGTAACACAGCTGGCTGTGTCTGCATGGACCCCCGAGTGGATGTCCATGTGTAGCCAAGAATTTGTGACTGGAGAGACGGTCCTCACTAGAGTGCATGTGCCTTGTGCACTGTCAGTCTGTTTCTACTGTATTTAATTGTTCACCCTACTGGAGGAGGTGTTGCTTTATATTGACAGGTGTTTACACCTGGTTTGACATTAGGGAGCGTTTGGCAGGTGAATATAGAACCTAGATTTATAGGTAGTGCAGTTTTGGAGTCCAGTAGCTTAGTTAATATGTTCAGACTATCATACCTCATTTACACCTGGCATCAAAATGCATTTTGGGTGATTGGATTGCAATCACCCTGTGACTCCCAGTGGCTGGTCAAGTTTCTGTCTGGTAGTAGTCCGAAGTAGACTCATCAGTAACAAGAGGTGTAACCCTCAGTGGGTTTGCATCATTTAAAGTAATGAAATACATCAAAGTTTTGGATCAGAGGTTTCAATAACTTCACTTATTCATCTTTTCATACAGGATTCTGGGAATTCTAACAATAACTTCCACAGTGAAAACCTCATGACCACAGTCCTGAATCTCTTTGCTGCCGGCACTGACACAACTGCAACTACACTAAGATGGGGACTTCTGCTGATGGCCAAGTATCCAAAAATACAAGGTGAGGAACTTGAAGAATCCTCAGTTTTCATAGACCAACAATCAAACATCTGCTTCACCAACATAAAAATCTTCATAAAAACAAACACCTTTCATCTCTCAGACCAGGTCCAGGAGGAGCTGAGCAGGGTGATAGGAAGCCGTCAGGTGCAGGTGGAAGACAGGAAGAACCTGCCCTTCACCGACGCCGTCATCCATGAGACACAGAGACTGGCCAACATCGTCCCCATGGCACTGCCTCACAAAACGAGCCAAGACATCACCTTCCAGGGTCACTTCATCAAGAAGGTCATTTTTACCCAAATGTCGTTGTACTTCTTTATTTTTCATCAATTACAGGGAGTGAATATGAAGTTTCTAGAGGAAAATTATTGTATTGTATTGTAAAGTATTGATTTCTATTCACACTTGAACTGGTTAACTTTCCTTCTGGGTTAACATAACTCTAGATTATTTATTATTTATTATTTATTTTATCTTTTATACTGACACCTACTCACACAGAGGTAGAGCTGTACCACTGCAGGTGCTGAACACTTTAACTTTAATATGCTTTTCATTAACTTCCCAATTTCGGAAGTCCCATTTGGTCTTCCATAAATATTTTCATATTATAAATACAAAATATAACAATAATTTATGGTGTAGAATGAAATATTTGAATAATAGAGAGCAGTTGTTCAGCACATGGAAAGATTATTAATTAATTATTGTCCATAGGGGACCACAGTGTATCCTCTCTTGACATCTGTCCTCTACGATGAGAGTGAGTGGGAGAAACCGCACTCCTTTCATCCTGCTCACTTCCTGGACAAAGATGGGAACTTTGTCAAGCGAGACGCCTTCATGCCTTTTTCTGCAGGTTTGTGAGCTTTAGGACTTGCACTTCCTGTTGATGTTCGCTCACTCGTAGATGACACAAACATTTTCCACTGACGTCTCTCACAGGTCGCAGGATCTGTCTCGGAGAGGGTCTGGCCAGGATGGAGCTCTTCATCTTCTTCACCACCCTCCTTCAGCACTTTCGTTTCTCTCCTCCACCTGGAGTTTCAGAGGACGAACTGGATCTGACTCCACGTGTGGGCTTCACCCTCAACCCGTCACACCATGAACTGTGCGCTGTCCCCTGTATGTGAGCAGCAGAGCTTGAAAATGCTGCTCGACTTTAACTTGTACAAGGCTTTAATGCTATTTTAGAAAAACTCATATCACAGAAATGAGCTTTCCGAATCAGCCACTTTCTCTGCCTTCAGAGTTTTTTGAGAGTGAAAAATAGTTCTTATTTGATAAAATGTGTTTGTCTGTAATTACGATGCTTCACCTCCTGTTTACCCTCAGACACCGAATTCAGGTAGATTTTTCTGTACCACCAACCATCTGATCCTCGGCTAGAAATTGCCTCAGCTTTGCATGTTGAAGGCCACAGTCCAGCACAAGTGCAAATAAAAGATGCAATCCTGAGGTCATCAAACTGGCCACCCGTCATGTCAGACCACTCCATCGGCCTTGTATGTCTTGGGTCGCTGCCGCATCAGACAACAGGACATTAGTCCAGATCAGTGACAGCTCTGTATTTTCAAACTTTCTTACATCGTTTAATAAATTGTATTTTTACAAGTATTGACTGTCTTGTGAATAATTCCATGACATACAGTATGTCATACCTTCAGATGTAAATTGTAGAATGAAAATGTTCTTAAAATGTTCTACACAGCATGAACTCAGCTCTGATATAGTACCATGCTTGCAATGGTGAATTTAGATATGGGTGCCATGGGAAGCATTGAGTCAGGAGACAACACAGATGCTGGGAAAAAAAAAAAGAAGCTACATTTGTGTGATCGGTTTTCTATCGATCACACCGAGTCGGTCGGATCGGGTGCTCTTCTATTTTGTGCACCTGCTGCTGAGAAAGTCTCCTCTTTCGCTACCAGAGGTGGTGGGAGATGAGGAAGTGGTAGTTTGACCACAGGTCTCCCCACTGGAGCGGGGGAATCTGGCAAATAGTGCACTTCTATCTGTACAGTATCAGTATTACCATTAAACAGAGTTTTCAGTAAATATCACAATGGAAAGAGAATAGAGCAAAAGATGTGTGGTGTTATTGTGGCGTTATCCTTGACACAGTGTCACAGTGCATGTGTTGTGCTCTTAAACAAGGGAACTAGTGAGGGGAGATGAACAAAGAGAATCAGCACGCTGCTCTCGCCTTCACTCGTCTGTACCGAGTGAGGAAAAAGGAGCGTGGTTCCCCCACTGGAGTCCTAAGGCGTTACCAATAGATCAACGCACAATCAACCCAGACAAAACCCTGTTCCACCTTTCTCTACTCCTTACATTCTGACTGCATACATATATACTCTATACCAACATCTTTACAGCATAGTCAAAACAACAATGAAATTATGCAATGGGATACAAAGGATGGGCCTACATAACTCTGAAAGGAATTAAATTGTTTTAAATTTCTTATCCACTACATATGACATTTCATATTTGTTTAAATACGTCAGGTCAAATCTTTCAAAAGCTCAGCAGACTCAGTAGGTCAATTAAAGGCAAGGCTCTGGCACAGAAGTTCTCACAGAAGCTTCTATAATTACCCACCATGGCCAAATAACGGTCAGCAGTCGAGGCACTCAATGGTGTCCATTTATGCATGAGCAAAATGTCCCATACAATAGCCTGTTGACAAAAATTCAACTCCCTCACTTGCTACTGCAGCTTCAGACAAAGGAGACAGCGTAGCATCATCTCTTTGCCCCCTTCACCAGCTGGTCATGAGACAGAGGCAAGTCTTTGACCTCAAAGATAGATTTCATACTGAACTTGTGATTCTCTGCACTGCCAAGAGAAAATTTATGTCCCTTTTTTTTTTGGAGTAAATGCCTTTATCCACTAAGGCCGTATATAACTCTGCCTTAATATTTTGTTTCTTGGTCTGTCTTGAAACAACAATCTCATAATGATCTGCAATCAACAAAAGATTATCCCTGGTACACTAATGAAACCCTTCCAGAGTCAGAGCTTCAACAAACTCCTCCAACTTAAACTTCCCATTTAGGAGAACCAACAATGCTCAGCCACAACACCACAAACGCAGCTGCTCCAAACAACCCTTACACACTGCAACATCCTGACTCACTTCTTACAGCAACCAACAGATTACAAGAAGAACCACTACCACCAAACTACGTCCACAAAGTTGCCAAAAGAAAAAAGGCAACTCACAGCTGGTACCACAGGCTACAAAGCTGTTCCACAAACATCTAGACTAACATACTTCCACTAAGCCACCAAATCTAGATCCTACAAACATCATAATGAAAACTCAAAGTTTTCTGTTGGATGAGCCCCCAAATTATATTACAAACCCCACAAGGTTTTAATCCAAAAATGAAGTCTCAACATAACCAACAGAACCAAGCTGTTGCAGTGGAAAAAAGCTATTTATTTCTGGAACAAATATAGTTAAACAACCACAATCACAACACAAAGAACAAAAGACTGATGGGCCGGATAATATAAGCAAAAGAAAGGAAGCCAACAAATGGTTATAGGACCTGGTGCCTTCCCTCTAACCTAAACCAAAAGGGCCTGACTCTAACCTAACCAAAAACAAAGCCACGAAAACAGGACTACCAGACCCATCAATGAAACAAAAGAATCAAGAAACCATGAACCTTGAAACGGCAACTGTGGCGGTGGCAGATGGAAGAGAAAGTGAGCTGGGATCCCTGCCCAGACCTTATAGGTTTCCTCCCCCCAAATCAGGCCGGACCAGATCCAGTCAGAGAGGAAACATTCCAAACACAAGACATATTCAACATCACCAGCAGAGGGAGATAATGGACAATGTAAACCACGAAGCTCCTCAGTGGTCTCTTCAGTTTTCTTTGTCCTCGGTTCAGTGAGTATGGAAAGTGTTGAGAGAAGCAGCCAGGTTGAGTCAAATAAGTGTTCAGTACTTAAAACCCACCATGATCATATTATTAACACGCTTTTACACTCTCGAAGGGGGAGGCTGGGCAAAGTTTATGAATACATAATTTAGATTCATATGCCCTCTTTAACTATTATAAAACAGCACTGGGAAGAGGAGCTCGGCTTTGACATCTTGGATGACATTTGGGACGCAGCCTTGGATCGTGTACACTCCTCATCCACATGTGCACGTCACAGTCTTATCCAGTTCAAGGTATTGCACCGCCTACATTATTGTAGGACTGCCCTGACAAAACTGTACCCACACATTGACCCCCTCTGTGGCAGATGCAAAATGCTTCCTGCGACTTTATATCATATGTTCTGGGGTTGCCCTGAATCAGATCGATTCTGGTCCTCTTTCTTTGAATTATTCTCTAAAATATTTTAAAAACCTGTTACTCCCTGCCACCTTATGGCCATTTTTGGTGTAACCTCAGGAAACATATCCACGACCTCCTGTCAACGCAAGGCATTCTCCTCCTTCTTAGCGCGGCGGTTGATTTCCTGAATTGGAGGAATGCTGCTCCGCCCCCCACACACATCTCAAGAGTATCGTGTAATCTCAAGTTAGAAAAGATCAGGTATACTGTTAATGGTGCTCTTCAGAACTTTCATAAGACATGGGATGACTTTATTGAAATTGTAAAGCAATTAGATGGGCTTCAATTAGAGTGATAAACTTCCAGCAGACCCATAAGAACTTCATGTACCCTGGCTGAGGACGGGAAACTGGACCCCCCACCACCAATCCTTCCCCTCCTCTTTATGTTGTCCCTTCCTGTCTGTTTGTATGTGTGTCTTTTTTTTCTGTTTTGGTTTTATTTCATTTTTTTCTGTTTTTCTCATATATGGTTATTTTTCATATTATATTCTACTTGCATTGTTTCAGTATATTTTGATTCTATATAATTTTGGTATTATTATTACTTTTGTACTTACCTATTTTATGGATGTATTGGATTAAATCCTGTGTGCCCTGACAGTTGATATAAAGATGCATCCAAGGAAAATTCAATAAAAATAATTTTGAAAAAAAAAAAGTACTGAGTGGTTAGCCCAGAGGGGAAAAGGTGAGTCAGTCACCACCTGCACCACATGAAGGTAAACATTGACACACAGCACTGAGTGAGTCTGTGACACTGTTTAAGGTTGTAGTGCTTCCACTGATATGGCTGACAGGTGGTTTAGTACATATAAAAGCAGAGAAGGAGAGAGCATTTGTCAGTGTCAGACTCTAGACTGTTTCGTGGAGGTAGTACATACCACTGCAGACTTGATAGGGATGAAACTCACAAATAGTACACTATAAAAATCATATATTCATTTTTGACCAACACTAAACAAAGGAAACGACACGCAGACCTCTTTTCTATCAATACCACGCTCAGAATTCGAGCTATTCTGGGAATCATCAAACACTATACTTGCTTAAATAATTCAATTGAGACAACAATAAGTGTCAAAATATGGAATCCTCATTAATGGTTAGACATTGGAACCACACACACACACACACACACACACACACACACACACACACACACACACACACACACACACAGTGTTGTGACTTAATATACAAATGTTGTGCAGCAACATTTATAGTACAGAGGGGCTCTCTACTGTCTCTACTGTGAATATGTGACCCAGGTTTCACAGAACATTGACATGAGAAGATCTAACATCAGTTCACTGAAACTTGTTGGGGCAGTTTTCCACAGCTTGTCCTTCCCCTTGGGCTGCACCTATTCTCCATCTGAAGCCACAAAAGACACCCCTCTTCCCAAAAACACTCACACAGCTAAAGGCTCTAAGAAACCTACTTGGTTGGGACACCAACAGCTTCTCCACACTTTTTTTTTTAATCATGGAGATGTTAGATCTATTTCCCCAAACCTCCAGTTCTTTCTCCCTGTTGGGGACTCTAATGATCCTGCTGCTTGTCTACCTTATTTTCACCTTCAGCTTCACCTCCAATGAAGACAGGAAGGAACCTCCAGGACCCAGACCACTTCCCCTGCTTGGTAACCTGCTGCAGCTGGACCTCAGGAGACCCTACAACACATTACTGAGGGTGAAGACAGTGGAAGTGTTATCAGCTCTTTCTCTGTATCCACTTTCTCCTGTCTGTCTGTGTGTGTGTGTGTGTGTGTGTGTGTGTGTGTGTGTGTGCATGTGTGTGTGTGTGTGTGTGGCTCTGACTTAGGTTACAAATTTCAGACTAAATACCAGTTAACTGGGGTCAGTGGTTATGTTTAGGGTCTTGGTAAGTCTCCAGGAAATTAATGCAAGTCTATGTATGTTTGCGTTCATGTGCATGTGTGAATCAGGCTTCATCTAAACTTTCCAACCAAGAACAAAAAAACCCCAAAAAACAGCTGTTTATCTAAATGTGGACACATTAATAGCCTAGTGTGATTTATTATTGTTGCTCTGTTTCTGCCATTTGTGTAACTATATTTTAATTTGTATATATATGTATTTCCATCAGGTTGTTACAATGAAATGATTTGGTGAAACCATTTGTATGATTATTACATGAAAACCAAATTTTTCCAAACTGCAGACCGGCTTCAACAATGGAGTAATACTTGAAATATAAATAATTTACTTAAATGAAGCACTCCCCAATCATAAGCAGCACAGAAAATCTCTTTCAGTTCGTTAAATCCCTGCAGCATCTGAAGTCAAGTGTGAACTCCTAACCTGCAGGTCAGGTGGGGTCAGGTTCAGTTCATACTCGAGCTGATCATGTGTTTGGGCACGTCGGGTCAATATGTTGTTAAATCTGCAGCCTGTAAAAAGTGCCGTTCACAACACCGTGCAGTTACTCACAGCCGTACACCTGGCTGCCCTCACGCCATATATACACCTCTACACAGACAAGAGCAGTCAGTTATAACCAGATATAGTGGTTTTTCATGAAGGGGAGGTCTGGTTAACAGAGCTCATCACAGGCTCGTTTTAGCAAAAGAAGTGTCTCATGCTTTATCCTTGAAACAAATCAAAATAAAGATACGCCAGTGACTTAAACAGGTAAAACAACAATCATGTTCAGTAAATGATCACACAAGTGTATGTATGTGCGTCTCTTCCTCTGTGAGTGTTTGTGTGTGTTTGTGTTTTAAGAGAATATCTGTAATATGTTGTTCTTAGTTTTCTAAGAAATATGGATCAGTGTTCACCGTCTATCTGGGACCTCACAAAGTGGTGGTGCTGGCAGGATACAAGACAGTGAAGGAGGCTCTTGTCAACTATGCTGAAGAGTTTGGAGAAAGAGACCCAATGCGAATCATGCAAGAAGCCAGTCAAGGACATGGTAAGATAAAAAAAAAAGACTTTCTGTTTTTCAAACCTTAATGACTGACGTATTGTTATAATGTGGTGCCTAGGCCACGACAAATTAGGGAATGGCTAGGATATTTATAATACTGAACTGAAGAAGCAAATACAAGTATGGGGTGTGTCAGTCAGTAATACTGGTGATGTAAATGTGCAAACTAGTAAAATAGATCCATCGTGTCTCATCCCTGGGTTGTTGCTTCTCCTTTAATCAGCGATTGTGTGTTTTTGAAACTTATTTCAGCTGCAGCTCACTCTGTCAGCAGTGTAGCAGCTGTGTTCCTGTTTCTGTGCTGGGCAGGTGACAGGTCTGTTCAGTGTTTGAGCTCTGAAAGACATCATGGCACAGAAAAGGGGTGAAAACCATTTTCAGCCAGATGTTGTGTTTATGACACTGCCGATTGGAACTGGAGCTGATAAACCCTCTACTGCACCTCTCTCTCTCTCTCTCTCATGTATTTCCTGTTTCTCTTCACTTTTCCTGTCAAATAAAAGCAAAAAAAAGTTCAAAGAATAAAAAGAAGAATTTCCCCTCACACATTTTGTTGAAATGCTTCATCTCAGGGGTTTTATGGTCCAATGGAGATTCATGGAAAGAAATGAGGCGCTTTGCTTTGACAAACCTGAAAGACTATGGGATGGGTAAAAAGGCCTGTGAGGATAAAATCTCTGAGGAATGTAACCACCTTATTGATGTCTTTAAGAAATTCAAAGGTAAATGTTTTTTCTCACATTTTTAAATCAAATGTGTGATTAGCTACCTTTTAAAATGTGCTGTGATTTTGATTTGCCTTTGTTTTCTCTTGTGAAAGGAGAAGCCTTTGATACAGCCCAACCTATGAACTATGCAGTCTCTAATATTATCTGCTCCTTGGTCTATGGAAGCAGGTTTGAATATGATGATCCAGAATTTACCTCTCTGGTTGATCAAACAAACAGAAACATTCAACTTGTGGGCTCTCCATCAATACAGGTATTGTTTTATATGTTTATGAATCTCAGACTTTCGGCATTGTGATTTAAATACATATAATAAATAAACTGAATAGAACTGAATCTGAATTACTGGTCAATGTTTACATCATTTTTAGTACTGATGTGTATATATATTTTGACAGGTGTACAACCTGTTCCCATGGACTGGTAGATGGATCGCTAACAGGAAGCAATTCCTCAAACTGGCTGATGCCTATAGGAAACAGAACTTGGAGCTGTTCAGACGTCTGAAAGAAACTCTCAATCCACACATGTGCAGAGGCTTCGTAGATGCCTTTCTGGTCCACAAGCAGCATCTAGAGGTTGGGAATCACCTACCTATGATAATTGCTATAGTGCTCATTGCTTGTAAATCATTCCCAATCAATACTCAAATGTGATCTTTGATTTAAAATGTAAACTGTCAAATTAAATATTCCAACATTTTTACAATTAAAAGATCCACTTGCTCCAAACGCAACTGGCTGTATTTGCAAGTCAGCAGCATGGCTGCAAGGACAACAAAATTTATTACAAGTTTGGTTTTTGTAGCTTGAAATGTTGCAACATTGTTAAACATGCAACAGGTTCATCAGGGAGACGGGCATGAGCAGCCAATGACCAGGCAGATGGTAAAATGACAACCTAGCCTGTGTTGTATTATTGTTACGTCCCCAAGTGGTCCAGGGGAGTGGGGAGTAACAATGTTAAATAAAACCAGGGAGAAGGAATAACTAGGAAACAATAGTAAGGTCACAAATGAGCCAATTTATTATAAATTAAATAAGTTAATCAAAAAATCCTTCACGGCAACACAAAACGAGCTCTGGATAACGGGCAAAGCCGGTAGAACCTGGAAAAGAAAGAAAGGGGCGACAAACAGGAAATGGTAAGTTGAAACCGAGAACACCCTCCCAGCCACAGGGAGTAACACGCAGACAGTATCTGGTGCACACACAAAAACTGGCCCACTGGCCAATAACAATGATCACAGAGCCGTCACCACTCGCTAGCTCACACACAGCCTCACACTGCCGTCTGACCCACTGGCCCTGACTAGGCCTCCTCAATGCTCCTTATACTCCAGGCTCTGATTGCCAAATCAGGTACAGCTGTGCTGGTTTACCTGCTGAAAAAAGGGGAGGGGCCAAAGACACAACACACACATACACAAACACTACTCCGGCACGTAACATCATTTACAGAATGACTTCCATGTTCTACTTAAAAATAGGCCCAACAGTTTTCTAATAATGATTTTAACAATGACTTTTCTTGATTTGCTCTGTACTTACAGAAAGCTGAGATTACCAACAGTCACTTCCACAATGAAAACCTTGTGATGACAGTTATTCATCTGTTTGCTGCCGGCACTGAAACAACTGCAGCTACTCTCAGATGGGGGCTCCTGTTTATGGCTAAATATCCAAAAATACAAGGTAAGGAGCTGTGAAAGTGCACAGCTGTCAAACACAGACACACATTCCAAGCTTCATCATTAAAGATTCCCTCCCCCCCAGACCAGGTCCGGGAGGAGCTGAACAGGGTGATAGGAAGCCGTCAGGTGCAGATGGAAGACAGGAAGAACCTGCCCTTTACTGATGCTGTCATCCATGAGACACAGAGACTGGCCAACATCCTCCCCTTGTCTCTGCCTCACAAAACGAGCCAAGACGTCACCTTCCAGGGTCACTTCATCAAGAAGGTCAGACTGAACAGACACTTCATATGGAGGAAACAAGCCAACAAACAAGAAAATACAAAATAAATTAAAAATTTCAAAATATGATTGGTAAATGATTAGATTGAAATAATGTGCAATCAGTTAACAAGACTACTAACTAGACTAGAGTTGACAGCCACACCAGTAAGTTTGTGAGGCTGTCTTTGGCTGGCTAAATACTGATGTCAACATGACCAGCTGACGCTGAGAGAAAGGTGATTAATTTTGCAGATATTTCACCATCAGCCAAAGTATCGGACAAAAATATTTTGACCTGATGATGGCATTGAAAAATTAAGGTGACCACTGGTATCTGCACCACAGCGCATGGAAATTAATCCAACAGTCATTGGATCATTTATTCAGAAACTAAAACTGTGAACCTACTGTCAGTATGGCAATTCATCCAGTAGTTACTAAGATATTTCAGTCAGGACTGAAGAAGTGTATGGACTGACAACCTAGAGCCATGCAGCTAGTGTGGCAAAAAGGTAACAAGGCAACAAAAAAGTCTGTAAATAAACAATGTGTCTTTTTGTCTTGGTCCCCCTGCCTGCTGGCAATGTTTTCAGTTTGTAACTCATAAATTCATACACCAATTATGACACAATTTAACTTAAACGTCTATAAGGATAAATTAAGTGATGGCATTTTATATTCAAATGTTTAAAGGTCAACTTTACTGTGACTGGCCATTATTGATCAATTGTATTTCCTGCAACTTGGCTGATTGTTGGAGGGATTCAACCATGACCATATGTCTAATTTTTTTATTTCAAATTTTTTGTCATCCCCAGGGGACCACAGTGTATCCTCTCTTGATGTCTGTCCTGTTTGATGAGAGTGAGTGGGAGAGACCACACTCCTTTCATCCTGCTCACTTCTTGGACAAAGATGGAAAGTTTGTCAAGCGAGAAGCTTTCATACCTTTTTCTGCAGGTTTGTGAGCTCAAGCATCACTTCATGTCAGTGCTCACTTCTACTGGCAGATGACCTGAAGTGTTTCCTTTGTTTTCTTCTGCAGGTAGCAGGATTTGTCCTGGGGAGGGTCTGGCCAGGATGGAGCTCTTCATCTTCTTCACCAGCCTCCTGCAGAACTTCCGTTTCACTTCTCCACCTGGAGTTTCAGAGGATGAACTGGATCTGACTCCACGTGTGGGCTTCACCCTCAACCCTTCATCTCACAAGCTTTGTGCTGTCCCCTGTATGTGAGGTGGAGAAGAGTTTAGTACTGAAAAAAGCATATTGTGAGCATATTCCAGACTACTGATGTAAGTATGTTAACTGCTCCTTCAAACTGTCCTAGCGATGAGCAACATCGGCCATTTACTATGCTCGCAGAGCTGATTCATAGTAACATTATATGTAGTGATCCAAAAATGGCTGTCTTGTAACTTGTGATGCAAAATGATGTCATATTTTCATGTATTTGTCCACAATAAATAATGCTGCATAAACCTGTTGCCAAAAAATAATAAAAGTCATGAGGATACATTGTTTGGGCTCCATCAAGTTAAAATCAAGAGAAATCCAACATTCAGGTATTCTACAAACTATGTAGAGAGATAGAGCTGCAGAAGAAGCCACGCAGAAGACACGCAGCCAGTGTGAACACACGTTTTGTCCGGAGCGGATCACCAACAGCAGCTGCAATGCACATGCCACACATCCAGTGTGTTCCCGGCGTTGCCCTTTGAGTTGACTTTGAGTTGACTGCCTGAACCAGCTTCAGAAGCGCACCTTCAGGAAAGGCATACCAGGCAAATGTTTGGGGCCCCTATAAAAGCTGTTACAAAAGCACTACAGTACGCAGCTGCTGTCCCAAAAAGCCCAAAGTGGAGCCTAATGCTGGGTGTGTCTTCTTGAGAGATATGTTGCATGGTGTTATTTATCAATTATGATGTTTGATCAAGTACAATTGACCAAATGCATTTTTTGACTGAATTAACTGAATGCAAGTTTTGCTTCCTCTTAGTAAGCAAACTCCCATGGAACAGATTTATCATATAAATGTAGAATATGTACACCATTGATGGAAACCACAAAGCTCCTAAGTGGTCTCTTCAGTTTTCTTTGTCCTCAGTTCAGTGTGTATGGAAAGTGTTGAGAGAAGCAGCAAGTATATAAGAGCTGTAAGAGCAGCAGCCAGGTTGAGTCAAATAGGTGTTTAGTACTGAGTGGTTAGCCCAGAGGGGAAAAGGTGAGTCAGTCACCGCCTGCACCACTGGAGGGTAAACATTGACACACAGCACTGAGTGAGTCTGTGACACTATTTAAGGTTGTAGTGCTTCCACTGATTTGGCTGACAGGTAGTTTAGTACATATAAAAGCAGAGAAGGAGAGAGCATTTGTCAGTGTCAGACTCTAGACGGTGAGACCATGGCTGTTTCCTAGAGGCTTTCACAAGGCTGATGATGTCATTGGTTCCCTTTGTGCTCCATGTGCCAACGACAGTCGTTAGAGTGACTGTCTTGGTGGAGAGTTGGTTTCGACCTTGTTAGAGCCCTATGTGGGAACTTAGCTGCAGCTTCTATGAAAAACGAAGCGGGACTTCTGGTTGTTTTCATGTTTTTTTTTGACGAAAAAAACTGTCACAATACAAAAAAATGACGATGACTAACAGATCATAAACAAAGACTCTTCTTCTGTTTTCCAACTGACACTTTCTTTTTTTAAAAAATGGTTCGAACCATGACCTTTCTCAACTGACGTGTAAACACAGAAACGCCCTCTGGTGGACTAAATGAGTAACATTAGGCTACATATCAGTTGCCTTATATGAAATCATGTATGAAATTAACCTTACTTTTAATCTGTATTTTAATACTGTCTATTTAATATTTAATTGGATCTGAATGCAAATCATGAAATATAAACATAAAATAATAATCATGTTTTCTAAATAAATAATAATGAACAAAGGATACAACACCCTATTGTGTTATAACAACAGTCGTTGGAGTCGCATGCCACTTGTGAACAGTTGTTTGTCTTAGAGGTTAAATTGTTGAATCTCCTGGGAAGGGATGAAAGGGCAGCATTGTAAATTGGAGATAGGTGGTGTCTGAGGCCTCCTCCCCTGTTGAGGGATGGTTTCTCTACTTTCACATAGATTGCTTCTTTCACTCCTCTTTCGAACCACCTGTCCTCTCTGTCCAGGATGTGAACCTTGCTGTCCTCAAAGGAGTGGGCTTTCTCCCTAAGATGTAAGTGGACAGCAGAGTCCAAGCCTGAGCAGTTAGCTCTCCTGTGTTGGGCCATGCGTTTATGCAGTGGTTGTTTCGTTTCTCCAATGTAGAGGTCTTTGCATTCCTCATGTGAGGAGTGTCTGAGTGTGTTGCTGGGTTTGAAATACACAGGGATACGGTGTTTGTTGAAGATCCTCCTGAGTTTTTCTGATACCCCAGACACATATGGGATGACTATGTTGTTTATCTTGTTTGGTTTTTCTTTCTGGAAGCAGAAGCAGTTTTCACAAAGGTCCAGTTAGGGTAACCACAAGTTGTGAGGGCGCCTTTCAGGTGCTTGTGTTCTACCCTTTGGGCCTGTGAGCTGGTGGGTACGTTATCAGCTCTGTGTTGCAGGGTTCTGATAACACCAAGCTTGTGTTCCAGGGGGTGGTGTGAGTCGAAAAGTAGATATTGGTCTGTGTGTGTGGGTTTTCTGTATACCCCAATGTGCAGGCTCCTGTCCTTTTTCATATAGACGTCACAATCTAAGAAGGGCAGACTATTGTCCTTGACATCCTCTCTGGTGAACTTGATGTTTTTATCCACTAAGTTAATGTGTTCGGTAAAAGCTTGCACCTCTTTGGTTTTGATTTTAACCCATGTGTCGTCCACATATCTGAACCAGTGGCTCGGTGTAATTCCTTCAAAGGAGTTCAGAGCCTTGTTCTCTACCTCCTCCATGTATAGATTTGCCACAATGGGGGATACTGGTGAACCCACGGCACAGCCATGTTTCTGTCTGTAAAATTTGCCGTCAAACTGGAAATATGTAGTGTTCAGGCATAAATCCAGAAGCTGGCAAATGTGTCTTGAGATTTGTTCGGTTTTGCAGGGAGTTGTCCTGTGTGAGTCGTTCTCTTACTGTGGCCGAAGCCTCCACGGTTGGAATGCAGGTGAAAAGAGAAGTCACATCGTAGGAAACCATGGTTTCATCTGGCTCCATTTTTAAGTTCCGGACTTTACTCACAAAGTCTATGGAGTTTTGGATGTGGTGTGGGGTGTTGCCCACCAAAGGTGCCAGGATATTGGCTATGTGTTTGGCTATGCTGTATGTGACCGAGTTTATGCTGCTGACCATAGGCCTGAGCGGGGCCCCTTCTTTATGGATTTTGGGGAGTCCATATAGGCAGGGGGTGGAGTCCTGGGGATAAAGCCGGTAATATTGTGTTTTGTCAATAACCCCTTCTTTTTGTAGTTGTTGTAGACATTCTATCACCTTCTTTTTATAACCACTGGTCGGGTCTCGATTCAGAGTGTTAGAGTCGCTGAGTAGTGCAGAGATCTTGGCCTGGTAATCAGTTGTATTGTGCACAACTGTGCATCTACTCTTGTCTGCTGGGAGGATTGTGATGTTTTGACCTGGACAAATGAGAATATTCACAGGCTTATCCATACTTGTACTTCTATCTTTGTGAGGACACTCATTGACATAATGCATTCCCTAGCCCCTTACCCTAACCTGAACCATCACACCTGAGTGCCTAACCCTAACCCTGACCCTAACCTTAACCTAAACCTAATTCTAACCATAACTCTAAAACCAAGTCTTAACCCTCAACATGTGATTTGAAGGTGTCTCAGAAAGTGAGGACCGGCCAAAATGTCCTCACTTTCCCAAAATGTCCTCACTCTGTTGGTATAATACTTTTTTTGGTCCTTACTATGTAGCAAGTACAAGTACACACACAGACACACAGACACACAGACACACAAACACACACACACACGCACACACATTAGGGTGCAGTCTCAGACTTGCACACCAGAACACAAGTGTTGTGACTTAATATACAAATGTTGTGCAGCAACATTTATAGTACAGAGGGGCTCTCTACTGTCTCTACTGTGAATATGTGACCCAGGTTTCACAGAACATTGACATGAGAAGATCTAACATCAGTTCACTGAAACTTGTTGGGGCAGTTTTCCACAGCTTGTCCTTCCCCTTGGGCTGCACCTATTCTCCATCTGAAGCCACAAAAGACATCCCTCTTTCCAAAAACACTCACACAGCTAAAGGCTCTAAGAAACCTACTTGGTTGGGACACCAACAGCTTCTCCACACTTTTTTTTTTTAAATCATGGAGATGTTAGATCTATTTCCCCAAACCTCCAGTTCTTTCTCCCTGTTGGGGACTCTAATGATCCTGCTGCTTGTCTACCTTATTTTCACCTTCAGCTTCACCTCCAATGAAGACAGGAAGGAACCTCCAGGACCCAGACCACTTCCCCTGCTTGGTAACCTGCTGCAGCTGGACCTCAGGAGACCCTACAACACATTACTGAGGGTGAAGACAGTGGAAGTGTTATCAGCTCTTTCTCTGTATCCACTTTCTCCTGTGTGTGTGTTTTAATTAATAACATATCTGTAACCTATGCTGCTGTTCTTAGTTTTCTAAGAAATACGGATCAGTGTTCACCGTCTATCTGGGACCTAAAAAAGTGGTGGTGCTGGCAGGATACAAGACGGTGAAGGAGGCGCTGGTCAACTATGCTGAAGAGTTCGGAGAAAGAGATCAAACATTAATAATGCATGAATCTAATCAAGGACATGGTAAGTGGAGAAAAAAATACACCCCCCCCCCATCCTTTACTTACTCTGTTAAACTCTACACACATGTTGACAGCCGTCAGCCCTCAGTTACATATTTAACATATTTTGTTGAACTTCTTCATCTCAGGTATTATATGGTCCAATGGGGATTCATGGAAAGAAATGAGGTGCTTTGCTTTGACCAACCTCAGAGACTTTGGGATGGGCAAGAAGGCCTGTGAGGACAAAATCATTGAGGAATGTGAGCACTTAACTGAAGCTTTAAGGAAGTTTAAAGGTGAATGATTTATTATCAAAATCAACTATGTGAACAATATTTTCAGTGAAAAAATTGTTTTGCATTTTGAATTGTGCTGTTTCCCTTGTTGCAGGAGAAACTGTTGATATAACCCAACCAATCCACTGTGCAGTCTCTAACATTATCTGCTCCATTGTCTATGGCAGCAGGTTTGAATATAATGATCCAGAGTTCACATCTCTGGTAAATCAAGTAAGCAGGCGCTTACAACTGATGGTCTCCCCTTCTGTACAGGTATCGTCACACATTAACTATTGCAGTCAGAATGAAGAATTATTTTCATTTTTCACTCTGGAAATCTGTGTTAAATGTTTTGGTATTGTTTGACAGACATACAACCTGTTCCCATGGCTCTGTAAATGGATCACTAACAGGAAGGAGTTCCAGAACATAGATGCAGCCATAAGGAAACAGAACTTGAAGCTGTTCAGACGTCTGGAAGAGACCCTCAACCCTCAGATGTGCAGAGGCTTCGTGGATGCCTTTCTGGTGCACGAGAAAAATCAGGAGGTTAGAAAACATATCTATCAAAACTGATATTCTGGTTTATGGAGCTGATGGATGGTGGAAATCTGTGTAAGTGTTGGTCCAAATGTACACATCATTGTATACATAGTTTTACAAACGTAAATATTAATTTGCATCTCATTTAGAAGTGGGAAACCATGGTTTTCCATCCTTACACAAATATGACAGACTTTTCATGCTTTCACTTTAGCATGGCTTTACTCATTTTACTCATTTTAAATGCCAGTATAGCTGAGCACAGCACAGCCACCGTCACTGACCTGCAGGTTGTTTTTGTCTGACATTGTGATTGTTGAATAATAAGCCAAAGCAGTTGAATGGGATGACCTGTAAGCAGCTAGCTCAGCAATAACACCAGGAACACACTGTCCACACTGCTGCCAGCTAAGATTTCCTCAGACAACTGCCGTCGTGATATGTGCCAAAGCGTCAACCAATTGTGACATCACCCACTGGGTTGTGAAAAGCTGTTTTGAAACCAGTTTGTCACTTGTCCGTTCTGATTATAAAGCAGGTCTAGGTTCTATATTAATATTGTGAAAGTATCAAAGCCTCAGTCCACAGAGAAATGCACACAGCCTGTATTCAGAAACTGAGCCTTAAAACCAGCCGTCAGGACTTCTGGAACTTTGTGATGTCACAACAAAACAGTCAGATTCTCTCCTCTGATTGGCTGACTGACCTGTTGTTACTAGAGTTCCAGAGAGAAGCCTGAGAGAGGAGATGTAAAACTACACTGAGATGGTTTCTGGTTCTAAAAACTACAAATGCATAATATTAATATTAATTTAATTAATATTCATGAGATTGATTGCCAATGACATTCCAAAGTCACCAATTGATTAAAAATTGATGGTCTAAAACAGTAGAACAGAATGCTGATTTCTTTGACATGAAGTGCAAAACAAAATTGGGATAAAAATTTGTTAGAAAAGTTGCACTGATGCTTTATGACCTACAGGAATCTGGGATTACCAACAGCCACTTCCACAGTGAAAACCTTTTGAAATCAGTTAACAACCTTTTTTCCGCCGGCACCGAAACAACAGCCAAGACACTGAGATTCGGACTTCTGCTGATGGCCAAGAATCCAAAAATACAGGGTAAGGATCTCAAGACATCGGCAGCTTTCATACAGAAACACAAAGCTCCAGCAACATCTGCTTTACCAAGACAAAAATTATCATCTTAAAAAACAAAAACTTCTAATCTCCCAGACCAGGTCCAGGAGGAGCTGAGCAGGGTGATAGGACGTCGTCAGGTGCAGGTGGAAGACAGGAAGAACCTGCCCTTCACCAACGCTGTCATCCATGAGACACAGAGACTGGCCAACATCGTGCCACAGGGGCTTCCACACAAAACTGCCAAAGACATCACCTTCCAGGGTCACTTCATTAAAAAGGTTCACCTGAATGAAACTCCTCATTTGAAGAACCAAATCTGACTCATCAGAATGAATAAAAATAAATCCAGTTTTATCATTAATGGTTGAAGTTTAGTTAAAGAACCCACACTGTTGTATTATGGAGGCTAGGCGAACAAATGAAATCAAAATGTATTTATGTTTCAAAACAGCAAACAGCTGACCAAAGTGCTGTACATCAAGAAACACAATGAACACAGAATCAACACATCAACAGGCAGATCGTACTGTAATAGGCAGGCTATTCCAGAGTCTGGGGGCCATGACTGAAAAGGTGCGGTCACCTTTACGTTTAAGATTAGTGTGAGGGACAGTGAAGAGGCCCATGTCCATACATTGAAGGCTCTGAAAACAAACGACAGACCTCAAAAATCAATTCTAAATTGAACTGGGAGCCAATGGACAGAGGCCAGGCTAGGGGTGATTTGATCCCCTCCTTTTGAAGCACTCAGAAGCCTAGCCACAGCATTTTGGACAAGCTGCAGATAGGGATGACCGACTGATTCCAAAATACAGGAAGTTACAGTAATCTAGCCTAGAGGATAAGAGAGCGTGGAACTAAAGTAAACTTAGGAGGGGGACACATTTTTGAATATCATAACCAAGAGCTAATATTTATCCTGGGTGAATATACAGTATTAAATCTTTCAAATGTAATTCCATACTGTTTGTACTAACCATTTATATTTGTCTCCTCATTTCCCAAAACCAAAACCAAGAATGCTACATTTTTCCAGTTGCCTTGGAACATATTTAAGTAGTCTGGAGAGAATATTCTCACCTATCACTAAATTTCTGAATTGTCCCCAGGGGACCACAGTGTATCCTCTCTTGATGTCTGTCCTGTTCGATGAGAGTGAGTGGGAGAGACCACACTCCTTTCATCCTGCTCACTTCTTGGACAAAGATGGAAAGTTTGTCAAACGAGAAGCTTTCATACCTTTTTCTGCAGGTTTGTTAGTCTAAGCGCTTGAACTTGTTTTTAACAATTGATTTGACTGGCAGATGACCTGAAACGTTTCCATTGCTCTCTCTCTCTCAGGTCGCAGGATTTGTCCTGGGGAGGGTCTGGCCAGGATGGAGCTCTTCATCTTCTTCACCAGCCTCCTGCAGCACTTCCGTTTCACTCCTCCACCTGGAGTTTCAGAGGACGAACTGGATCTGACTTCACCTGTGGGCTTCACCCTCAACCCTGTATCTCCTGAGCATAGTGCTGTTCCCTGTATGTGAGGGGGGGGGTTGTTTAACAGTAGTGAACATATTCAACACCACTAAGAAATTAAAATAAAATCTATGTTAACTGCTCTTTTTAAACTGTCCTAGCAATGGGCTAACTTCATCGGCTACTTTGCCTGCAGATCAGATTCATCGTTTACACATTATATGCAGTGACCCAAAAATGGTTGTCTTTTAACTTGTGATGCAAAGTGAGGATATCATATTTTGATGCATTTGTCAACAACAATAGCTGCAACTTTGAGATGTCACAGTAAAGCAGTCACTGGTCTCAGCCATGCACCAAACCCTGCCACTTGAACCCACCATCCCACTTGCAGGATTTGATTTCTCTGAGTGTAAACCTGGAATCTACTATATTTATATTTGATCACTCAGAAAATCATAATAAAATCAGCCAATCAGAGGAGAGGCTCAGCTTCTCTCTTCTGATTGGCTGACTGACCTGACCTGTTACTAGAGCTCTGGAGAGAAGCCTGAGAGAGATGTAAAACTACACTGAGATGGTTTTGGTTATTAAAACCACAAATATATCTTCTGATGGAGAGCAACACTTCAGATAAAACACAGGAGAAGATAAAATGTGGAGCTTTGAAGAACTATGAACCAAAAGAGGCTATTTTTCTTCAGGCCATTTAAAATCTTCTCAAACATTTGAAAAATATGTCAACATCATTTTCATCAAAAGACAGTAACAGAAGGCTGATTTCTTTTACATGAAGTGAAAAAGAAAACTGGGATGAAAATTTGTTTGAAAAGCTGCACTGACGCTTGACCTGCAGGAATCTGGGATTACCAACAGTCACTTCCACAGTGAAAACCTTTTGAAATCAGTTATGATTCTTTTCTTGGGCTAACACCGAAACAGCCACCACACTGAGGTCAAGAATCCAAAAATACAGTGTAAGGATCACATCTGCTCTACCAAGACAAAAATTATCGTCATAAAAACAAAAATTTCTAATCTCCCAGCACAGGTCCAGGAGGATCTGAGCAGGAGATTACAAGAGATTGCAATGAAAATACATAAGAACTGTGAAGAAAATTACGATTATATTGTGTTTTCATCATGTATAAAGCTTCACAACCAGCTTATTTGTAGACTTTGGAAGTAAAACATTAGGTTTTAAATGTCATGTTTTAAATGATGTTTAAAGCATCATTTGAGCGTCTTGTCCTGTCCCATCTCAAATCCATCACTGACCCACTCCTGGACCCCCTGCAGTTCGCCTACAGAGCCAACAGGTCTGTAGACGACGCCGTCAACATGGCTCTCCACTTCATCCTCCAGCACCTGGACTCCTCAGGGACCTATGCCAGGATCCTGTTTGTGGACTTCAGCTCTGCCTTCAACACCATCATCCCGGCTCTGCTGCAGGACAAGCTCTCCCAGCTGAGCGTGCCTGACTCCACCTGCAGGTGGATCACCGACTTCCTGTCTGACAGGAGGCAGCACGTGAAGCTAGGAAAGCACGTGTCTGACTCCCAGACCATCAGCACTGGATCCCCACAAGGCTGCGTTCTTTCTCCTCTGCTCTTCTCCCTGTACACCAACACCTGCACCTCCAGCCATCAGTCTGTCAAGCTCCTGAAGTTTGCAGACGACACCACTCTCATTGGACTCATCTCTGATGGCGATGAGTCTGCCTACAGGTGGGAGACTGAGCGTCTGGTGACCTGGTGCAGGCAGAACAACCTAGAGCTAAACGCTCTGAAGACAGTGGAAATGATAGTGGACTTCAGGAAGAGCCCAGCCCCACCCACCCCCATCACCCTGTGTGACTCCCCCGTGGCTACCGTGGAGCATTTTCGCTTCTTGGGAACCACCATCACACAGGATCTCAAATGGGAGCTAAACATCAGCTCCCTCATCAAAAAAGCTCAGCAGAGGATGTATTTCCTGAGGCAATTGAAGAAGTTCAACCTGCCAAGGACTATGATGGTGAACTTCTACACCTCCATCATTGAGTCCATCCTCACCTCCTCCATCACCATCTGGTACGCTGCTGCCACGGAGAGGGACAATAACAGACTGCAGCGTATCATCCACTCTGCTGAGAAGGTGATTGGCTGCAATCTTCCGTCCCTCCAGGACCTGTACGCCTCAAGGACTCTGAGGCGTGCAGGGAAGATTGTAGCTGACTCCTCCCACCCTGGACACAAACTCTTTGAGACACTCCCCTCTGGCAGGAGGCTGCGGTCCTTCAGGACCAAAACCTCTCGCCACAAAAATAGCTTCTTCCCATCTGCTATTAGCCTTATCAACAAGGCTAGAGAGCCCCACTGTTGCTGATCAATTGCACCAATCACCAGAAAAAATTCCTTGTATGTGAAAACATACTTGGCAATAAAACTGATTCTGATTCTGATTCTGATTCTACTGATATATTGTCAGAGCCAATAAAGTTTTGGCAGGAGCATTTGTCTGACCATCAGTTCTGGAGAAACAACTGGGACAGGAGTATATTTGGTATTTTGTTCCAGCCGTGGCTTTTGGTGGCTTTTAAATGAAAAAAAAAAAATGGACCAGACTAAAACATACTTTTTCATGATAGTAGTCGTAGCAAATCTGTTTAATTGAGGGTCTTTCCTGTTTTAGAATTTTGTACTGCATGTCATTGATCTGACAGTCTCTCTCCTGCACCTTGCTGCACGCTGCCTGGACATCTTCACCATCCTGCACTCCATCATGACTGAAGCATTAAGGGGGCTGTCACCTGCACTGGTAACTGTGTGTTGTGTGTAACTGCATCTTCTGTGTACACACTGAGCGGAGGAATAAAGGGGCATTTCATCAGTCTCACTCGGCTTCACATCATTTTTCATAAGATTTCCCTCACTGAACATTTCCTCATGATATTGATAAATTATCCAGTTAAAAGCTAAAAACAGACATCAACTAGAGCAATACTCAAGTGGCAGCCATATCCCTCCTTAAATCTGATCTCAGAACAGTGTTCTGTCCCGTAACAGATCTTTGCATTCATGTAGTTTACTGTTGTAATGTGTGGTGGCAGCATGTTATTGACTCTTCTCTGTTACTGACTCATGAAAAGGTATGTTTTAGACTGGTCCATATTTTTGACATTGGTGTAGTAAACAGCTGAATCACACGCTGAGGTGAGGGGGTGTTCTGGCTCTGAGTTTATCACACTATTTAAGGTTGTAGGGCTTCCACTAGTATAGCTGACATTTAGTTTAGTACATATTAAAGCTGGCTAAACCATGGCTATTTGCTGGAGGCAGTACATAGCACTGCAGACCTGATGAGGATCAAACAAATAGAACAGCAGAAAAGGATAATTTATTCACTTTTAGTCAACACTAAAGCAAGCAAATGACTGTGTACTTTTCTGCCACAGCCACACTCAGAATTTGAGCCATTTTGGGAATCATCAAAATATAATACACGTTCAAATAATTAGTATAAAAGTCAGACAACAATAAGGGGCAAAACATGGAATCCTTGTCAGTAGTTTAACATTAGAATCACACACACACACACACACACACACACACACACACAGGGTAGGGTCCAAAAGTGTCCTCTTCAACTTATGCACACACACAGTGTCCCGACATGATGTAAGTGTTATACAACAACATGTAAATAGAGCTATCTACTGTGAATCTGACACAGATGACACAGTTTTCAGCGAACACTGACCGGAATAAACCAAACAGTTCACTAAAATCTGTTGGGGCAGTTTTCCAGTTTGTCCCTCCCCTTGGGCTGTACCTATTCTCCATTTGAAGCCACACAGGACATCTCTCTTTACAAAAACCCGAACAGAGCTAAAGGCTCTAGGAAGAAACCCATTTTTCAGGACACTTTTTTTTTTAAATCATGGAGATATTAGATCTATTTCCCCAGACCTCCAGTTCTTTCTCCCTGTTGGGGACTCTAATGATCCTGCTGCTTGTCTACCTTATTTTCACCTTCTGCTTCACCTCCCACGAAGACAAGAAGGAACCTCCAGGACCCAGACCACTTCCCCTGCTTGGTAACCTGCTGCAGCTGGACCTCAGGAGACCCTACAACACATTACTGAGGGTGAAGACAGTGACGTAATTAGTAATTTTCTTTTAGTGAGGATATTTTGGGAAAGTGAGGAGATTCTGCCCTCATTGTCTGACATATCCTCAAAGGTCTGCTTGAAGTAAAGACTTGGTTAAAGTTTAGGGGAAGGGTCTGAGTTAGGTATTCAGTTGTGATGGTTGAGGTTAGACTAAGGAGCAAGGGCATGTTAATAAGTTTCTTCACAAAGATAGAAGTAACAAGGACCAAAACGAGTATTTTCCTAACAGAGTGAGGACACTTTACCCTGTTACGACTTGGTTTTAGGGTTGGGTTAGGTAAAAACGCAACACTCTTAAGAGTGCTATGTGAGGCGCGGGCACACGAGGACCAGTTAAAAAATGTTAAAATAGGTCTCCATTAAAATAATTTTATTCATGGGTTAGGCATTCAGTTGTGATGGTTAGGGGGTAGGGAATGTATTATCTCAATGAAGGTTCTCACAAAGACAGAAGTGTGCATGTGTGTATATTTTTATATCTCTAATATATGCTGCTGTTCTTAGTTTTCCAAGAAATATGGATCAGTGTTCACCGTCTATCTGGGACCTCACAAAGTGGTGGTGCTGGCAGGATACAAGACAGTGAAGGAGGCACTGGTGAACTATGCTGAAGAGTTCGGAGAAAGAGACCCAATGCGAATTATGCAAGAAGCCAGTCAAGGACATGGTAAGAAGAAAAAAAAAAGATTTTTCTGTCTTTAGCAACCTCTGGCAAATGTTTATGGTCTGAAGATATGATCAGTTACTTATTTACCATGTGATGTTGATGCTTCATCTCAGGGATTTTATGGTCCAATGGAGATTCATGGAAAGAAATGAGGCGCTTTGCTTTGACAAACCTGAGAGACTTTGGGATGGGTAAAAAGGCATGTGAGGATAAAATCTCTGAGGAATGTAACTACCTCACTGAAGTGTTTAAGAAATTTAAAGGTAAGTGTAACCACCAGCACTATAAGCAGCAATCCAGGCTTAAAAACTCACCTATGATTTTATTGTGTTGCTTTTTTTGTGGTTGCAGGAGAAGCCTTTGACACGACCCAACCAATGAACTATGCAGTCTCTAATATTATCTGCTCCTTGGTCTATGGAAGCAGGTTTGAATATGATGATCCAGAATTTACCTCTCTGGTAGATCGAACAAACAGAAACAGTAAACTTGTGGGCTCTCCATCAATACAGGTATTGTTTTATATGTTTATGAATCTCAGACTTTCAGCTCTGATTTAAATAGACATAATAAATAAACTCTTGTAACTGAATAGAACTGAATCTGAATTACTATTCAAACCTTTAAATTATTTTAAATACTGATGTGTATATATATTTTGACAGGTGTACAACCTGTTCCCATGGACTGGTAGATGGATCGCTAACAGGAAGCAATTCCTCAAACTGGCCGATGCCAATAAGAAAATGCACTTGGAGCTGTTCAGACGTCTGAAAGAAACTCTCAATCCACACATGTGCAGAGGCTTCGTAGATGCCTTTCTGGTCCACAAGCAGCATCTAGAGGTTGGGAATCACCTACCTATGATAATTGCTATAGTGCTCATTGCTTGTAAATAATTCCCAGTCAATACTCAAATGTGGTGTGTGATTTGAGACTTGAGTACGACTGGACAATTGTCTGTGTTTTCATAATGTCATGTTGTCATTGTCAGTGTTCATCGATAGATGATCTGATAACCTCCAGCGGATTACATACGTACACAAGTGGATTTCAGACCAGAGAAGTGAGCCCAGCAAAAATAGCCCCAACTCAGTGATTCCAGAGACGCAAATAAAGACGCTTTCACATGAGTTATGGACCCCAGGAACATGCACACTAGTTATAGCATCACCAGGCATATGGAGAATGGAGGTATAGGGTTTTGTCAGACTGCACAGTGGACTTGTTAGGATTGGCTGATGGAAAACAGAGCACAAAAGGGATGCTTTAAATTATACAGCAGAGTCACTTGTGCTGACACAAGTGATCGCTGATCAAAAAAAAAAAAAAATTATTGGCATATGTTCAGTCATTGATAGTTAATCTGATCAACAGTTGGCACAAGTCTAGTTCTGAGTCCCATTTTTGTGGTGGGCAGTTTCAAATTAAATATAATATTTTTGCAATTAAAGCCACAATTCCACTTGATCCAAATGCAAGTTAGAAGCATACAAGATTTTAAACAGTAACATAACAGCAAACAACCTCAACCGACCTTGGACCTGAGCCAATAATGGTCTTGCTTTTCCTAAAGGAAGTGCCCTTCAACCTGTGAAGCATTTGTTTTGGTCCTGCTACATAGCCTGAGCAGTGTTGCTCTGTATAGCACCAGTAATATTCTGAAGCATCCTGATTAGTGAAGAGTTTTTGGTGTCTCGGACAGGGCAAGCTTTTTAGTACAGACAGTTAAGAGACCCTAAAGTGATGCATCCAAGTTTGAACAGGCAGAAAATGGAGTGCATAAATCTCTGGAGGTGACTTAGTCACAGGTGAGGAAGAGTAAGACACCTTCCTGCCCTCACTGCTCTGGAAGAAGCTCTTTAGAACACCACTCCTCAGTAGCTTCCCAACAACCCTTGGAAATGGGCACTATCATTGGTGTCATGACCAGGTGCTTAAGGCAGTCGCTGAGAGTCTAGTCACGGCCATCAACACCACATCCTGCTAAAGAACATCCTCAAAGCCCAAGACAAGCCCGACCTACAAGCTGGAGCAAAGCCTTGAATCCTGACTACTGCATCTAGTCATGGGACATAAGAATCAAGGCTCCGAGGTGTGTGCCGAGTACGAAGGGGTGGGCCAGGTGAAGCCCCGCTTCAAGACTTGCATGATTTTGCAGAAAACCATGTGACATTTGATAAACGAAGCCTCGCGTTGCAGGAGATACATCACTGTTCCATCTTGTGTCAGTCTCTGGATAAAAGCATCAAAACACCCAGCACTTTGTCGGTTGTTGTTGGTGGTAGTTTGTTTTCATTTGGCCATCACAAACTGCCACCCAGTGGCAACTGGAAGTGGACCTCAGCAAGAAGCATAGATTCCCAGCCCGGATAACATCAACACAACTGAGACGAGACATGACCATTGTTTCAGAGTCCATGAAGCAGCTGATCATGCTGGAACTGACAGTGCACCAGGAAGAGCTTATGGACGAGGCCAACAAGTGGAAGTGTGCCTTGTACCAGGGGCCTGTGAAGAATGCAGAGGGTAAGGCTGGTGAACCCGCTGTGAGCCTGTGAAGGTGGCCTGCTGAGGATTTGCAGGATGTTCACTCTGCAAAGCGATTACTCTGCTGGGCATCACTGGGCAGGCAAAGAGGAGAGCTGTTTACTTTTATCATGTGTGATTGTCTGACTGCTCTTTTGCCCTGTTGGACCTATTTTTAATGTTATCTGAGATCTCAGCTTTGTTAGTATAATTTTATCTTAACTAATACATGCTTTTGTTGGAACTACAGAAAACAATAAATCCTAAACCTAAACTATCAAACACAAAAAAAAAAAACCTCCCTGAGTTTTATATCAAGATTTCTTGATTTGCTCTGTACTTACAGAAAGCTGAGATTACCAACAGTCACTTCCACAATGAAAACCTTGTGATGACAGTTATTCATCTGTTTGCTGCCGGCACTGAAACAACTGCAGCTACTCTCAGATGGGGGCTCCTGTTTATGGCTAAATATCCAAAAATACAAGGTAAGGAGCTGTGAAAGTGCACAGCTGTCAAACACAGACACACATTCCAAGCTTCATCATTAAAGATTCCCTCCCCCCCAGACCAGGTCCGGGAGGAGCTGAACAGGGTGATAGGAAGCCGTCAGGTGCAGATGGAAGACAGGAAGAACCTGCCCTTTACTGATGCTGTCATCCATGAGACACAGAGACTGGCCAACATCCTCCCCTTGTCTCTGCCTCACAAAACGAGCCAAGACGTCACCTTCCAGGGTCACTTCATCAAGAAGGTCAGACTGAACAGACACTTCATATGGAGGAAACAAGCCAACAAACAAGAAAATACAAAATAAATTAAAAAATTCAAAAATATCATAAATGGTAAATTAATTGAATGAAATAATTTGCATTCAATTAACATGACTAGAGTTGACAGCACTCTGCGGTTGTCCATGGCTGGCGAAATACTGACGTCATGTACGGCTGACACTGACAGGATGGTTATTAATTTTGTAGGTATCTGATCATAAGCCAAAGTATTGAACAAAAATGTTTTTGACCTGATGATGGTGCTGCATTATAAGTTATGGCTAAAAAGGTCTACAGACAGACAGCCACCCTTAGAGGCTAAAAAGGTAAAAACAAACCAGCAAAAAATGCTCTCTTAGTCTGAAATAAAAAGTGCAATTTTCCTTTTTATTCTTTTTGCATGTGTCCCAATGTTTTTTTTTCAGCCTTATCAATGTATTTATAAATTTCTTGCTTTTTATTTCTTAAAATATTCATTAAATTCCATAAAACATTTTAAATATTACCACAAAAAGCTCCTCAAATTTTATGTCATCCCCAGGGGACCACAGTGTATCCTCTCTTGATGTCTGTCCTGTTTGATGAGAGTGAGTGGGAGAGACCACACTCCTTTCATCCTGCTCACTTCTTGGACAAAGATGGAAAGTTTGTCAAACGAGAAGCTTTCATACCCTTTTCTGCAGGTTTGTGAGCTCAAGCATCACTTCATGTCAATGTTGACTTCTACTGGCAAATGACCCAAATCATTCCCGTTGTTCTGTCACAGGTCGCAGGATTTGTGTCGGGGAGAGTCTGGCCAGGATGGAGCTCTTCATCTTCTTCACCAGCCTCCTGCAGAACTTCCGTTTCACTCCTCCACCTGGAGTTTCAGAGGACGAACTGGCTCTGACTGCACATATGGGCCTCAGCCTGACTCCTTCACCTCATAAGCTTTGTGCTGTCCCCTGTATGTGAGGAGGAGGAGGACAAGGAGGAGGAGGAGGAGGAGGAGGAGGGCTTGGTAATGAAAAACCACATGCAGTTTTAAGAGTAGTGAAAATATTGAACATCACTAATGTAACTGAAACTAAAATGTATGTTAACTGCTTCAGCAATGCGCAAACATCGTTGACTACTACTATGCCTGCAGAGCAGATTCATAATTAACACATTACACAACAGTGTATTGTGATCCAAAAATGGCTGTCTTGTAACTTGTGAAGCAAAATGCAGATGTCATGTTTTGATGTATTTATTCACAATAAATGCTGCATGATTCTGTTCACTCGCAATTCACTTTTTTTGCCTTTTATTATAGCTTAGTGAAGACTGACAGGAAGGGGGTAGAGAGAGGGGAATGACATGCAGGAAAGAGTCGGACCGTCAGGAGTGGAACCGGTGACTGCCTGATAAGAGCGTCTTGCGCTCAACATGGTATGCGCCCTAACCACTCGACTACCGGGCCCCCCCATCGAATTCACTTTTATCTGGTTCATGAGATGCTACATTCTTTCTAGGGCAGAGTCTTTAGGAAGACAAAAGTGTGGTTGAATCGTGGGCATACAAAGGACAGGAATTTGACCTTCGAAGAGAACTTTTACATACAAATTCAACTTTTAAATTACCTTATGGTAGTTCATACACAGTTCCATTCTTGCCCACACAGGCATTTAAGTATGCCAGCAGGACTATGGAGCCCCCAGACCGCACCCTCTCTAGCACCAACTTAAAAAAGGCCACACAATCACAACTGTTGCTTGTGCACAAACAACAGTCTGAACTTTGCTCTCAGCAACACATGGTAAGCAGAGCGAACATGGAAAACAACCAAGCAGCTGTCTGAGTATCCAGCACTTGTGCTGTGCCTCTCTTCATGTTGTGAGGACAGAATCTAGCCCGACTCCAGGGGCAGCTTTGATGCATCTGGCACCTTGAATCTGTGCAGGGAACAATGAAATTATAAGATTGTTATGGCATGAAACACACTGCCCAGTATCAGAGAGCTCTGTCTCAGCCACAGCTCAGGGCAATGACAAGCACTAGGAATGAAGGGGAAGAAAACATGACTCCCTTCTGAAGTGGCGTGCTCTCAGGCCTGATCTTAATTCATTTGAACATCATTGGAAAGAGGTGAAATTCAGCAGTTTGAAGAAGGCACCCATCAAACCTACTAGACCTGGAGCAGTTTGCTCAGAGAGAATGGCCCAAACTATCAGTTTAGAAGTATAGAAGAGCAAAAAACACTCTTGCTTGCAGTAATTGCCTCAACAGGGTGTGTTGCTAAATATTAGGTTATGGTCCCAATATTTTGTCCATGCCACTTTCATGTATTGTTTTATTTGAAATATGTTTCCCTAAAAACCAAAACAAATGTGTCCGTTAGAACTTAACACTGTTCAATCATTTGAAAGAAACCCTCAATCATCAGATGTGCCGTGGCCTTGTGGATGCCTTTCTGGTCCAAAAACAAAATCTGGACGTTTGGAAACTTCTATCAAACCATCTATCAAATCTTGATATTATTGTGTAATTTGTTAAAAAGTATGTTCTCACCTGGAAAAAACAATACAAAACCTAAATAAAGTGATACGTTACCAGTCTTAGGACCAAAATTGTACCATCTTTGAGCCTGGATTGACTGTGGATAAGCACTGGATTGAGCTTTTATTTTGGTACTTCTGCTGATCGGCAGTGTGAATTTGCATTAGCTAAATATTTCATTCCACCAACATTTACATTCAAAATTTAGTTTATCATGTAGATTTAACATTTAAATTTAGATTTAACTGGAGCCCGCTCACTTCAGTTTTAGATGCAGGATTGTTGTGATCCACACCTTTATACCTATAACTCTCTCTTGCATGGGAGGTGAATTTGGTGATGGCAACAAAAATGTAAAGATCAGAACGTGTCTTCTGTTATAACTTCAGGTGTATGAATGACTAGCGCACAGAGACCAAGGTAGCCTGTTTAATAGTTGTACTGTCATTGCGAGCTTTAACTCCCACACATCAAAACATGAAAATACCTGGCTTTTAAACATGGCTAAATGTCAAAACAAGGATTAAAGGCAAAAACAGAAACATTTATTCCACCCAAAGTAAAATAAAATCAAAATAACAATACTCAGGGTTTTAGTTTTTAGTTTATGGTATCGTAACGTTGGCGCGCAGGTTGCAGCTCATTTTGAAACCTCAGGTCATATTACCATTACTCACTGTCCCCCGGAAAAGGCGGGAAGCTCGTAGTGACCAGCAGAGCCAACTGTGTCCGGTTAGCAGGCGAATGAAGAAACCCCGTCCTGCAGAAACCGGCCTGTCCGTTAGCAGCATGGCGGCGGTGTCTGGAGCTCACTGTCGATAAGACAAAAGGCTAATAAACTTCTGGTCTATTCACTGCAAATGTTCATATTATTACAGTTTTTAAGATCCACACTCACTCAGAAGTTTGGTGAACAAACGTGTTTCTCAGGCTCAGTCAGTCTCTTCTCCCGGAGTCCAAAGGGCGCGAAAATGAGTTAGCTAACGTTAGCTCACTCGGTCCAAACATGCTACAGTGTTTGTGCTAATTTAGCGACATTACTGACTCATAACACTTCAAACATGCGCTCCTTCACGGTTTAGCTAAGTACATACTGATGTAAAACCACCGGTTCTTACCTGGACTGAACTGGAGAAACGTAACAGGGTTTAACAAACTCGGCTCTCTGCCGCTTCTCGTTCTGAGTTTTAGTCCCGCCCCTCTAAGAATCTGATAGGTTACAATATTCATCCCACCTTAACACTGATTAGCTGATAGTGACTGATTGACACCTGTCTAAACTAATAGCTTGTTCTTCCTGTTCATTGCCTTACATGTGCGTGTTTATCTAGTTTGACGTGAGTGTTTGCTTACATGTGCGCTGAGCAGAACTGTATGTTGCATGCATGCAGGTCAGGATGTGACAAGAAAACTGAGCTGGGAGAGAGAGGCTGACCTGTGGCAGATCAGCACAGGCCCTGCAGCACAGGCACCAGGCAGCCGTGTGATGAGGTGGGTGAAGGTGCAGCCTGGCTCTTGTGAGTCAGGTGGTGGAGGACATAAATTCACAGTGGGCCTGTTTAGATATAACCCATCTTGTTAAAAACGGTTCGCATGTAGCAGAATCAAGGCTTATAGTCTTTTTTTCTTTCACGAAACCTGATGCCTACATTACCCATAATGCAACTCACACCCTGATAGTTTGGTCAGTGGCGTCACTCTTCATGCAATTTATCAGATTTCACACAACTTCCTCTGGACTTCATACAACTGTGTGAACAGACCTGTTGACGATGTAGAGCTATGAGGAAGTGCACAGGTCCAGTAATGAAGTGAAATACATGTGATTCAACAGTTACAGCGTTCAGCCTCACATTCACTTCAACATTCACCAAACAAGTTCTCAAGTTCCTCTGAATAATATGTTTTGCATTAATAATGGATTAGATGTCGTGGTGTAATATGAAGGGAGTCTGAAATTTTAGAAAGAAAGAAAGATTCCTGTTATTTTAAATGATCTGCCTTCAGAAACTCACCGTCTATTTTCAAAAACATGCTGAGGTAACGTTTGTTTAATTCCAGCTTGTAGTTTCTGTTTTGTGCTGTGGTTGGTCACAGTCTTTTGATTCCACAGGTTCTACAGTCAGTCAGTAGGTTGTTTCAGAGTCATTAGATTCTGTAAATGTGAAACAATACAACAATGTGTTGAGATTTTTTTTTTAAATCACTTTTTAATATGTAGGTATTTGAGGAAGTAATCCAGTACTTTTACTCAAGTATCTATACTTTGATTCAAGTAATAGAGCTGTGTACTTTGTCTACCTCTGACACAGGCAAACATCCAACTAGTGGTAAAGTATAGAGACCAGAATGAGACATTAGCCATGAAGATCATTTTAATGCTGCTGATTACATTTGCAGGACACTGATAAGAGCTTTCCAACCTCCAGTAAGACTGCAGGGTTAACCTCCAACAGAGAGCTTGCCTGTGAAATAACTCTTAGTGTATGATGGTTTATGCAAAGGAAAATGTGCCTGACAGTTTTAGAGCCGCCTACACAGATGATTGCTGCAGGAAGTATAAGGGTTCTGACACAACAGGGAGGAACTTGAAACTGTCTCTTTCTTCATCCTCCAAAAACTACACTGTAAGACATGACTGCTGGTCATGCAATGGCCGGCATGTCTATTTATAAATGTGGGAAGTCAAAGCAAGTGCTCACTTTCCTCCATAACACGAATATCACCTGGATACATGGTTACTGGGACAAAGTGTATTCCAGGATGTGTTGCATTTGTGGGTCCCAGGATAGAGGTGGATGTATGCTGCACATAGGCTGCTTTAAAAACTTGCAATGTAAAATATGATACAATAATTGACCCTCTTAAATTTTAACTGGCTGAGGGCGGTGACAGCTTTGTTGTGACTGAGGCTTTGATACTTTCACAGTATTAATATAGAACCTAGACCTGCTTTATAATCACAAACACATGGACATCTGCCTTTAGACTGGGTGGAGATTTAAATCAAAGACACAGGTATATTCACATCATAACACTTCCCAGTGTCACATTTGCTCATTTCCCACAACAGAGCTCATGAATACATTGTGGTTTAGCAGCTGACTCTCAGTCATTGGATGTCAGAGTGTCATTGAACACACCATCAAAGAGATTCATCCTGGTCTGTGTTTGTAGCAGCAGTACTTAATATGTAATGTAACTGTGATCAAAAATAAATCATGTTATTGACAGATAAAGACAATTGATTGCTCACTGGACTAGCCTATATATATATATATATATATATATATATGTTAATGGAGCAAAGCCAACATTTGATACAAACACTGAGGCACAAATGCAACAATCTTCTCCCTGGCATCTGCTGCCAGACAACACTCTGGCAGCAGGTTTTATAAATACACTGACATTATGAGAAGTTTAATTTCCTCTGATTATCAGAATCAGAATCAGAATCAGAATCAGTTTTATTGCCAAGTATGTTTTCACATACAAGGATTTTTTTCTGGTGATTGGTGCAATTATTTCAGGCTGACGAAGCTGTCGAAGCTGCTGGGATCATACTTCTGTCTTCACTGCAGAGTCTTGATGGTGGAATAAGTCACACTCTCTTCTTCTTTGACCTGGATAAAACCCGCAGGTTTTACATGATTCAAACCATTAACTACATATATTTCTTCAGTAATGTTCAGTGCTCAATTACACGGGGAGCTTGTAGGTTTTCTATTTTCAAGTAAGACATTGTGGGATGGGGCTGAGGTCAGGGTTCTGGATGTGTCCATTGCCACTGTCACATTTGAACAGGAAGACACAGTTGTCTTAAATATAGTTCAAAAGTGTGAACACATACATTTGGCCACAGAAGTAATAAATCAGTATTTTGATAAGATACTGTGTGATCTGTAACAGCACTGCAAACCAAAATGAAGGTTGAACTGTTACAGTCATAGAAAAGCACAGTGGAGCAGAATCAGATGTATAAAGTGACTCACCTTTGTCTGATGAGAGGCCCCTGGATTAGTATGACTGACAGTGATGTAGGTCAGATTACCCTCCGGCTCATCCTGAGGGCAAACAACACACTGGTTTATAAAGTGTGAACATATAACGCACACTCTTTGTGCAAATGTGCAACACTGCTTCTCACTGATGTGCAGCTTAATTCATTTTATAGTGCAGGTTAGTAGGTTCCATCCAGTTTCATGAGTTTTTTTACTTATGCATCAACATCAATGTCAAACCCCATCATATGAAGGTCCAGGCATCAGGGTTCAAATCAATCTCCAAATGTGTGGATAGACTTTACTGAAGTGCACTTTTAAAATAATGAAATATATGTTTGTGAGTTAGCTCAATGGGTGTTTCTCCAGTGATTTCATCATAAAATAAAACATTAGATATGTGAAAATACATTTTACTCACAGTGTGGTGGGTTGGTTTCTCAATACCTGAAACAAAAGGTAGAATTTCAAGGATTAATCTTCAGATTATCATTCTGTATATTCTATCAATATATTATACACGTCATGCTATGATTTATTTATTTATATTGATTCACCTGTAGGTGTCCCTAAAAACCACCTCAGACTCTACATCAGTGCACATCAAGTATAGGAGGTAACTGAAAGTAGTCGTAGAAACACTACTTTGTCTTATTAGTGGTAATATTCTACAAATACGGCAGATTAAATCTATTTTTTCCATTGATGTGTCTCTGAGATTAGCACAGTAAGACTCTCTGAGGTGGTATCAATAACTTATCGAACCACTGGCCACTGACTGAATGTCTTACCAATCAAAGTTGATCTGAAATGACCTGAATCCTGTAAATTTGATGGAAGATGACTACAACAACCAGTGACAGCTGACCAGCAGTCGGTCAAGTCATCTCATAATCTTGTCTCCTCTTATCTCAGAGTTCAGTATTGCTCAACTGACATGACATATTATAACATAACTCATATCAATGATATGATGTATATTACATTTAAACTAATTCTCCACTGGACTTGTACTGTTTTACCAACCAGTCCCCAACTCAGCCTCAACAACCCCGATACGACCCGTAGCAGTGTCTTCTGAAATAGGTTGGGTTTAGGTAAAGATGGTGATTTGGGTTAAAATAAGTTCTTCCTCAACATCAGACGATCTTTGTTGTCATGGTTACAATAATAACAATGAACGGTCATGGATAATAGAAACAACATCAACTGCTCCTGTCACATGGGAATCGAACACCGCTCTCCTGGGTCATATTCATCCATCCACCCCAACCTCCTCCTGACGTGGACTCTGTCGCTCTATAAACTACGTCACCGCACTTTTCCCTTTGCTCCTGTCATCATTGCTACGACCACTAGATGTCGCCTAGCAACAGAACCTAACTGTGGGTCATAGTAACCTGCTGCACAAAGAGCAGCTTATTATAAAGGTTAGGACAGTCTCTGTTTTACTGACCCTCTGTCACTTTGGTTATTTTCCTGCATTTGATGAGAACAGCAGCAACAATGACCAGCAGCACCACCAGCCCGACCACTGCACCGATGATGATGTAGAGAGAATCTGGGGTCAGAACAAAGAAGCAAACCTCTTCAGTACATCATCGAATGACTTATTACTGGATTAAGCAGTAAATTATTAGATTATTGATAATCAGATACTCTTTTTGGTCAAATTTATATTTTTATTTCATGTTAATTTAACTTAGAAGATATTTTACCTCCTACCTTGATGAAAGGTGTGTAGTCAGCCTGTATCTGCACAATGTTGCTCTCATTAACAAATTGGCAGGTGAATCTCCTGGTGTGACCACCCTGATGCTTCACTTTCAGAACAGAGACACAGTCTCTCTGCTCCAAAATCCTGTAGCCGACACCTTCACCAAACAGCTCAGCTCCTGTCTCATTCACCCAGCGGATTCTGTTGATTCTACAGGGAGGGAGACCTATGTATCTCTTCAGAGAGCAGTTTAACATCACCTCACCATCTCTCTGTGGATCAGCGTCTGCTGGAGCTGGAGAGACTGAGAGAAAACGTGATCACTGTTAAATCTGTAATGTGCTCGTTTATACAGCAACTTCAGACGACTTGTACAGCAGATTTCAGGTAAACACTCAGAGAAACCAAATCCTGTAAGGTTGGATGGTGGGCGGTCGCTGCTTTGTTGTGACATCACAAAGTTCCAGAAGTCCTGACGGCTGGTTTTAAGGCTCAGTGTCTGAATACAGGCTGTGTGCATTTCTCTGTGGACTGAGGCTTTGATACTTTCACAGTATTAATATAGAACCTAGACCTGCTTTATAGTCACAAACACATGGACATCTACCTTTAGACTGTGGAGCTTTAAACATTTCCAACAACAGAGCTCATGAATGCGTCATGGTTTAGGAGTTGAATCTCAGTCATTGGATGTCAAAGTGTCATTGAATGCACCACCAATGAGATTCATCCTGGTCTGAGTTCTTAGTAGCGTAACTAAATATGACTGAGTGTGGTAAACTTAAAGCAAATCACTCTCCACTTGAGGAATAACAGGAATGACCCTGGGCTCTGGGAGACACCTGCTGTTAACGTCAGTGAGTTTTCCTGGAACTGAGACTCATTCATCAGAATATTCAGATACATAATGTGTCATGGTTAGTGGTCTTCCTCTGCTGATGGTTGGATGCATAGTGGACCGCACTTGATACCACGTCATTAGTTTTCATGAAAACAGAGTTTCCCACCAAGTAGTCTGGGGGTGCATGTGTTATGGTGAGCCCTAAACACACAGGGGAGGGGCTGTTATGGGTCAAATGAGACGAAGCTCCTCCCTGCTCCTGCTGCACTTCACACCACGTCATTTGTTTCTGTGAAAGCAGAGTTAGACTTTAATGTGAAAGAGTGTTTGTAGAAATAAGACTCACTTGTCAGAATATTTAGAAACAGGGATGTTTTGGTCTCCCCTGGCTGACAGTCGTACAAACCAGCATCCTCAGCAGTGATGTTGCTGATGAGCAGAGAACAGTTGGTGTCCAGACTCAGCCTGGCAGCTCGGACTGAGCTCTTCATCACATTTCCATTCCTGACCTCAGTTATAGTGGAATCTCGATCTTTGTTGTACAACCACGTAACCCTGGAACATGTTGTATCAGATGGTGACACACTGTCACATGGCAGGATGACATCATGCCCAGGTCTGTAGTAGAGATGGATCCGTCTCCCACTGATGCCTGCTGCAAAGTAAAAAATACATGTTTTAAAAAGTTTGACAAACTACACACATCATCATCATCATCATCTGCGATCAAAATAAAACATTTTATTCATTTATTTTATACTGAAGCAGCAACATAACCTCAAATATCACAAGCTTTGATATTTGCAACCACAGAGCAGGAATGTGCCAACGTCCCCCCCAGTGGCTGAGGTTCAGACAATCATTTCATTATTATTATTATTATTATTTTATTATCATGTACAGCAATAATCATGGGTTCTTAGACGATATATGAAATTCAGTCTGCTGATCTGATGTTAATGTCTCAAAGTGTTTATTAATTACAGACACTGTAGATAGAAAATGTGCACATTTGGACATTTGAATATTCTGTCAGATTGGTGGAGATGAAAGGAAGGTACAGAACAGTGGATGTTGGCAGAGACGTTGTAAGAGAGAAGAACCGTGAACAGAAGAGTCTGCAACATCAAAGATGGCAGTTGTGTGACACATGTCCCGCCCCCTCCCCCAAAGAGCGAATCGTCTGCTTTAAAACAGTCGAACCAGGAAACGCATCAAGACAGACGTGTTGTTGCACAGACACAGTGCACAGTCTCAGCTGATCTGGTCATCATCATAATAATAATTATAATAATCAACAGTAATATAACAATACTAAAATACTTGGACTTTGATGTTGGCCTGAGAAGACGATGTGTTATGTCTGACAGCTTTTCTGTCTTGACACATTTTCCATGAAGTCTGGATACATCTGAGAATCAGTCTGAACCTGACTGACCCACAGTTGCTTCACAATTTCTTTTCTTGGTTTGAGAAACAAAAAATGTTATGAAACCTTTTTTAAAAAGAAGGAAAGTTGTGGTTTTGTTGTCTGGCAGCAAGTTTTCACACTGACCTTCATTTAACAGCAATGAATATGTGATATTTCTGTAATATTGGGATCAAGATTTAAATAAGAAAACAGAGCTTTACCTTCAAACTGAAGCACGAAAATAAAGATTAAAACCAGCAGAGTCATTCTGTGTCCGTTCTCTGTCAACAGGTGAACGCTGTGTGAGGCTTCTGGTCTGTGTGTGATGGTGCTGGTTCCTTATTGAGGTTGACTTCCTGTGTAAAAATGCACAGTCAAACAGCATCACCACCCAGCCTGTTGCAAGTTCTTCAGAGCTAGATTACATCACATCTTCTCAACAGGCTGCACACGGCAGCCACTGTTAAAAGAAACTTGTGTTTTGCAAACTGCAGTTGTGTCAGAGTAAAAATGACAAATTCCATTTTCAGAGCGTGTGACCTCCTTGCTTTGACATATTTCTTGGACAGAATGACTCAGATTGCACTACTACATTGTTTGAAATGACAGAAGGATCATTTAAAATGATGCCAATGAACGGTGTTTGTGGAGAAATCAGAGACAGAATAACAAGACAGAGGGCTCTGTTTCAACAGCTCAAGGTGCACAGTGTAAAGTGTGCGGCACTGATGCGTTTAAGGCCTCACTGCTTCAGGTGCATGGATCAAACTGTGTGTGAGCAGCCACAACCTGAGCTTCTCTACATCTATCACTGATGCGGTGCGCCCCCCTGTGGTCAAACCCATACACTCTGCATGGGTCACTTTTCAGCTCAGTTCACAGCTGCGTAATGTGTGTTATTACCTGAGATCACACACACATTTACTTTAATTTGATGTAATTAATAATGTTTACATGAAGAACTTGGACAAGAGGAAAAGCAGAGGGAAGCAGTTTAATTCATTAATCACATGTGTTTGGTTCAGAGATTGAAATGTTAGGTACAGACTTTGATATACATTGAAGCTTTTCTTCCACAGAGACTAAAGCTCTGTCCACACTCAGGGTCACATCCTTCAGAGGCTGCATTTCAACACTGGTTGACTTCCTCATTTCACAAGGCTTCTTTAAACGAGGCCTCCTGAGAGACTGAGGATCACACTGTTAAATGTAAAGATTGTGTTTCAGCTCAGCTCAACAGCAGCAGTACAACTGTTAAAAGCACAGACCTCAAAACCTCAAGGTTTGTGAAAAAAGGTCACATCTTGTCAAGGTTGCTAGGCCATAGAAGCGTCCATTTGAGACTCAACCATAATAAGTAAATCCTCTGTAGACCAGGCCATCTCATTCCGGTTCGGCCTTCACGGTCTACGACAGACAAAAGGGACTTTAAGCAGCGACAGTTGATGTCTTGACGCTTCCTACTGTTACAGCCCAAATGTCTCCTACGGGACAACGACTGGTTTACTGCTGTAGACGGCTGCAACGGTAGGAAGTGTCGAGATAGAATCTACGTCATACAGGTCATGCTGTAGGCGTGGCTTCAACCGTCGCTGCTTAAAGTCCCTGAAATCCTCCAAAGGGTGCGACACAGCTCACTGTGTGATGAAGGATCTCAATTTTATGCAGTATAAGCTACTGCTATGGGAGAATTAAATCCTGTGGACACTCTGCTGATAGTTTGCTGCTAGAAAACCCACAACATGGTGCTGATGTTCCTCCGGGTCTGAGTGACAGCAGCAGACTAACAGGAAGCTGCGTCTCAGGACCAGAACTGTGAAGGTGTGAATATGGCTTCAAATGTCTGACTTCATTAAAATGACCGTGATAATATTTGTGAGTTGAAGTTGGTGTGGAGGCTGCGGATCAGTGCAGTGAGCTCGCAGCGTCGACATTTTCATACTTCACTTCGTCACCTTCATTTTTTACCTGTGAAATAAAACACAACAAAAAACTGATTCAGAAAAAATGTCTGAAGGGAACAAACTGTTGATGTGTCTGCCAGAGAGACAGCAGCCTCTGACAGCAGACTTAGAGAATGTTAGTTCCTTCTCACTCACACTGTTGACAGCAAGTGATGCCATGTTGCCTGCAAAATATATAAACAAGAAGTTGTTTCAAATCCAAATGTAAGCTTCATGTTAAGCAGATCTTGAATGATGATCAGAGTCTCCTCACCTCTGTCTCTGAGGAGAAGAAAAACAACGAGGGTAGTCAGGAGAAGTGCTGCCAATCTCAGAGACAACATGACGTAGCTCAGAGGAGACCAAGCTGTTCAGAAGGAAAGAAACATCCGTTAAATAAATGAGAACGGAAGAACCATCAGGTATCTGTGAGAACATCATGTGACAAATGTTCCTTTAATATTCTGTCTCAACCCAGAAGCAGAGCTTTGTATCTTGTGGGCCGCACACTATCTCACCTGAATCAGGTTTAGTGAGGACAGGTGTGTAGTCAGCCTGTATCTTCACAATGCTTTCCTCCACAAACCGGCAGGTGTCCCTCCTGGTGTGCCCTCTCTGATGCTTGTAAGTCAGAAAAGAGGCACAGTTCTTCTGTGCAATGATCTCGTAGCCAACGCCTTTACCCTGCAGCTCAGCGCCCGTCTCATCCACCCAGCGAAGGCTGTTCTCTGCACAAGGGAGGAGTTCACTGTATTTCAACAGAAAGCACCTCAATATGACTTCACCGTCCCCCGTCAGGTCAGCTTCTGGTAGATATCTAGAGACTGAGAGAAAACAAAGGATCACCATTAATACACTGTCAATCATAATGTCCCAACATGTTTTTCCTGATCTTTTGTCAACATTTTTTTATCAGTAATTTGTCCTGTTGGAAACTACATTATTTTTGTCTCTGGTTTTTGAGAGTCAAACAAAAATGAGTTGATTCTACCCGATGCCTGCCCTGCATGCTTTCCTAATGCCTACCCTGTGCTGGGATGGGATCATTTTCTGACTTTTTATAAAGAATGAATCAATGTACATGCACAACATGTAAAGCAAACACATTATAATAAAAAGATAATTATATCGTGGCTGAGTGGAGACTGCAGCGAGGACAACAGAGGACAGAAGGTGTAAGTTGAGTGTCGAGGACCCAGTGATGCATATTTAAGAATGTGCAACATCAGATACATGCAGCTGAAAACAGAATCATGATTAATGTACATGACAATGAACACATACTATATCATATCAAAATACAGTAGATGCATGCACATGTACAAAGTAATGGTAATTACAAAATAACTAACTGCTTTTTGCATCTGTGGCACATTAAAATAACTGAGTATCTAAAAAAAATGAGACGTCTTCTCAAAATAATGACTCAGTACTGTTGAGTCATCATTTGGAAAACATTTCTCATTATAATGACAAATAGGATCTTTTTTCATGAGCTTCCAAACCATTCGAAAGACAGGTTTGGGGATACATGCATTATGATGAACCCTGAAGGTGTTGTGTGTAAAATGAGACGAAGCTCCTGCCTGCTCCTGTTGCACTTGATACCAGGTCATTTATTTTCATGACAACAGAGTTAGACTTTAATGTAATAAAGCTTTTATAGAAATGAGACGCACTAGTCAGAACGTGTAGATACAGAGATGTTTTGGTCTCCCTCTGCCGACAGGTGTACAAACCAGCATCCTCAGCACTGATGCTGCTGATGAGCAGAGAGCAGTTGGTGTCCAGACTCAGCCTGGCAGCTCGGACTGAGCTCTTCATCACATTTCCATTCCTGACCTCGGTTATAGTCTGAGACAGCTCTCTGTTGTATAACTACGTCACACTGGAGCAGGTTGTATCAGACGGTGATGACACGCTGTCACACGGCAGGATGGCAGCATCTCCAGGTCTGTGGTAGAAGCTGGGTCCCCCACTGATTCCTGCTGAACACATCACACACTGATGTCATACTGAACATATGAGGATTTTATCTATAAGTTAATTTAACACTGAATTCATTAGTAGGCTTTAAAACATGATATTATTACTGTTAATTTACTTGTGGACCACCCATTATCTCAAGAAAACAAAGCTCTGTTATTTCGAGATAACAGAATGAAAAAATATTTGCCTGTATGGCCTTTCTCAGCTTCCGTAGTCAAACTAACGAGACATCTAGTCTTTGTAAAAAACACCTGGCTCTTTTGGGTTTTGACTGGTTTTTGCTCAAACTTATCAAAGTGGCAGCTGAATCAAAGTTCCACTTGCAGCTCGTAGTATGTTTCCACCGATCACCATTATTATAATGAACTGATAATTAATGAAGAAACAGTAACACTGTTATTTTGTAAAGTCAAAGTAAAAGTAAAGAAAGGAATCAAAGCTTTACCGTAAAACTGAAGAACAATAATCAGGATTAATTCCAGAGCAGCCATTCTCTACCAACGAGTGAGGGAGATACTGTCGAGATGAGCACGACAAGCTGATGACGAAATTTCCTCTTTCTGGTTTAATTTTTCAGTTAAAATAACTTGTGAAACAGCATTACTGTACCATGCCACCCACCAGTCTGCAGTCATGTCATGGTCTGACTATTTCACCATTTTACATATGAAATTTATTAATAGAAAAATTGTTGAACTGAAGATGTTCACTATGAACTGTTGACAATCCACAGTCAGCTCATCAACGTCTTGTCATACTCAAATCTTGTTGTAGCCATAAAAATATCCAGACAAGATGTGAGCGATCATCTCTGTAGGTGTCTGTATGAACAACCCTCACCCCAGCATGGAAAAACAACAGTCAAGACAATTTGTCAATTTGAATGTGTTTTTTCAATAACTTGTAACCTAATAGTTACAAAAGGCACAATTATATCATTATTCTGTAAGTGAGATTTAGAACAATAATATACCAGCAAACAACTTTTCTATGTAAAGTCACATCCGCTCTGTGTGTGTTGTTATCTGAGTTTCTCAGGTCTTCGTTTTGGTGCTCAGTCTGGGAGTGCAGGCATGTTAGTACCTCACCAGGTTTATAAGCCCACAGGCACCGCCCACAGGTGAGATGACACAGTGCAGTATACAGTGCTCAGCTGGAAGCAACTGTGCAGAATGAAGAAACCACGTTTTCATCTAAAAAGGCCTCAGACAAAGAAAGAGATGAAACCAGAGCACCGGTGGACTACCAGCTACCAATGAAGTATTTGTTTTGGTCTGAGATGCTGGTGGTGTAGTGCGACATCTGGTGGCGGTAACAATCATTTACAGCAGCTTTAGTTTGGTCTTAGATGCAGTAAAAGGACATATTCCTCCACTTACACAAGTAAAACTAAGAAACTGCATAAAATATAAAGGATGAAAGTTGGTCCTTCAAATGTCACCAAAACTGAAGAGACACAGTCTTCCTGTGATGTTTTCAGAGACTGCATAAACTGCATGGAGTACAATACTTTTATTGTTGGGATTTTACTCAGTGTTTCTTGATTTTAACAGAAATGTACAGAGTAATGTCATCTGCATATATTGTGTTTCCTGTATTTATGACAACAGACAAGTTTCTCCAACATTAAACCACAGTGTTTGCACTGACTTTAAAGTAAATACAGGCCCAACAGCTTCACAAATAAATGAAATGACATGTTATAGTAAAAAATAGTGGGGCACATTCAGACAATGCAACACTGCACTGAAGGTGAGATAATATTCTATGTTTTTCCTATTGTCAACAAATCCCACGAAAAAGGACCCAAACCAACCATGAATTGATGCTTTTAATGGTTATAGTGTGTATTTCCAAATTGTCCTACATCTTATTCTGCTGTGATGTATTGTTACAGAAACCATTAAAAACACATCAGTGGGCCACACTGTTGCACCAGGTGACATTTCATTATGATGATCATACACACAGTAGTTCATTTTGACTCAGTGCTCCGCAGCTGAAAATAGTCCCCAACGAATGCACTAACTCCTTCCGTTTGAGAAACGTTTGCTGCAAACTACAGTGTCCAGCTGTTTTAGGAAATTTCAAAGTCTTGTTTCAACAGGGAAGTATATATTTGTGACTTGCTCTTTTAGCTATTGATTTACAATCAAAATAGGAACCAGTTAGACAGACTGCCACGAGAAGTGCCACAGTAATAGCCGTCCACAAGATACACAAATGTGATGTTTGTACATTTACAGTGTGACCTCTGCCATCAAGTTACACTGTGAACCACAGGCTAACCTTTGTCCACAACCATAAAAACATCCTTCCATCCAACATGATTTATATGGAAATGTAAAACAGCCTTTAAACCCAAATGAGCTGTTTCATGGATACAGTAGAGCTGGGGGAGAAAAGAGCACTGCAGCAAAGTTTGAGGGTTTCATACATAAAATGTAGCAGCAGTCACAGACGACAATCAGTAAACTACCCTTTACTGATTTCTCTTGTAAAATCTTTTTTGGTTGTATCGAGAAATGTTGAAGACAGGAGAGAGACAACGTCAAATATGGCCGACCAGACATAAGACTGAAGAGACACTTGCACAAATGCTATTTTTAAAAAATAAGAAAACATACAAACTGTGTCAAACGTCAGGGGCTGCATTTGAAGACTGACTGCATCACAGCGGTGCGACTCGGCTGACCCATGTCGAAGGCTCCGCCAAGAAATGGGGGCTTCTTTTCCTGGGTCCATCAGGTGGATCCTTAGTGGCCCAATCTATCCCATGATTCAATGTGTGTCGGTAATGAAAGCAAACACCACCAACAGAGAGTCTGAGGATCACACTGTTAAATGTCAGCATTGGGTTTCAGCCCAGTTCAACAGCAACGGTACAACTGTTAAAACCAAGGACCTTAAAACGGCTACGAACTAGGACACAGGTTTTATTAAAGGTTGTGTGAAACAAGTGTGAATTCTCCGTTTTTTTTAGACCAGATAATCAAATGTTATTAAACCTTTCAGTATTTTACTCAGTGCTATTTGCTATAATTTATTCATAGATAAATAAAGAGCCTAACTTGAGAAAACAAATAAATTTTACAAACAAGACTTTAGTGCTGTATAAAAGTTCCTGTTACAAAAAAGAAATGTTAGATCTTCATCTACTAAGAATCACAAAACAGAAGAATGCAGTTTACACATAAAATATTTTCAGTTTTTTGGAAGAAAACAGAAACTAAACAAATATTTTCCACCAATAAGAAGATTTAAACACTCAACCACGTGAAAGGTATATTGAGAAACATAAAGGTTACGTTGGGGCAAAATAAGTAAAACGCCCTTCTGCTGATTTACAGTAAATAGTGATGAATGGAATCACATCGTTGCCAAATGCCATTAATTAATAAAACATTAATTTGATGATTAATTTTGAAATGTAGCAACTTTTTAAGTCTTTATAATAAATAACATTATGTAACTAAACCAGGATTGTTTCGTGTTACAGTGTGAAACTGCTGAAGTTGTCGGATGTAATTTACAGTTTCCAGAAGAAAAATGGTCAAAATATATGGTCAAAATGTACCAAACATGAAAGTACTTATTACTCATGAATGAGTGTTTTAAACCATTGGGTCTGAGGTGGGGCTGCAGAAGTTTGAACAGAAAAGTGGAAGTAGGCTAAGAACAGGTTTTATGATTATTCTGAAACTGTAGAGGCTTTAAGTAAAAAAAGAAAGTGTAAAAAAGAGCTAAATAAAGCAAATTTCATTCCACAGTTCATTTCTTATCTGACAGAATTAAAATGAACATGTGGATCTGAGAGTATAAATTCTTCTGTTACACGTTTGTGCTTCTCCTGTCCACTCTGCCGGCTTTGTCACTACTGTGGAAAATCCACAGGATGGCACCACGCTCCTGTCAGACCTGCAGGTCTCACTGTCGGCAGCTCTGGCTGTGACCCTCAGTTTCTCAGTATTAAACTCCACGTTGTGCGTGTATTTCTTATTGTGCACTGAACTCAGAACATGTTCACATTCAGTTTGGTCCATAATGGTTGTGTGTAGAAAACACTGCAGCACTTTTGCCGTTGTACAAGGCGTCCACATATTACATACAGTGCATGTTCTATTTCACTACAGCAGAGGGTTGTTTCTCTGTTGTCATCACCTTCTTCTACCTGTTAGTCAGAGACAATCAAGGTGTCGTCAGGGTGTCACACATATTTCACATTAAGATTTGGGCTTGATTAAAAAATATGATGGATGAAATAAATTAGTTCATAAATAGGCACCTAGATAGGAACCCAGAAGTTTTGAGAATTACTTATAATTTACTATTAAAATTACATAAATCATGAACTTAGTGTTTTGATTTTTGGTGTTAATGTCAGGGCCTCCGCTTTCCTTCCCCCTCCCTCTGCTCTTTTCATCCCTGTGTGATGTTTTACTGTTTCGCCTCAGTCGTTGGACATTCACAGGTAAAAACAATGGAAGAATTTAACTCCAGATATTTTTTGTATCCCAGCAAATAAAAAGCACATTCATGTGTAAACCTGCGTCAAAAAGCTGTGGTTTTCCAGGAGCTTTTAGACGTCAGCTGCATTTACTTTCATGCACTTTGTGTTTGTTTAGACCAGTGGATCCAAACCTTTTCCAACTCATGGCCCACAAACAAATCTCAACAATGTTGGCGGCTCACATCTGACTCTGTGGCAATTTGGAGGCCAAATAATTAAATAATAAAGGACTTATTGTCATATCATTAGTGACAAAGTCCACCCATTAATGCGCTGTCTAAAGCAAATCATGCAAAATTATGTGCAGCCACTTCTTGGCTCGTCAGAAATGCATCCAGCCTTAGAAAAATAAAGATGAAATCTGAAGCAGCTTCCAAACAGATTTCAGGATGAACAGGAATCAAAGATCCTCCTCAAAGTAAAGAAGAGACCAAATAAAAAAACAACACAATAACATGTACAGTGTGTCTGACAACTGCAGCCCAGAGCATCAAGGATGATTCAAGTAAACTCAGGAAGTGTTGGCCCTGTGCGGTGGGCAGAGGCCGCAGGACAAAACCAAAAAGAACGGCTCTTTATTTCCTGCAGACAAACTAAAAACCAAGACTTCACCTGCTGTGATGCTTCCAGAGTCACAGGCGTGTTTAGTTTTTACTGCAGCGAACCTGTGGTGTTGGTCCAGGAACTCTGTTTTCCCTCAGAGCCAGATTTGCGACTAAATGCGACACTTTTCACAAACTACAACACGGTTAAAGTGCAGTGGAGCTTCTTCTGCATGCCATGCATGCATACTGTCACCAACCCAGAACTAGAGGTAATGCTTCTTCTTTGCATGTGTTTGGGGGCCCAAGGGACCCAGTCCCTCTGTTGATGAGTGTTGGGTGGAGTGTTGGGTAACCACCTCCCTCTGATTCCTGTCGCCCGCCCGGCCTGAATCCAGTGTAGATTGTAGCTGTGCTTGATTGGACTTGACTCACATCCAGAGTCTTCACTTTTCCAAATATCAAGGAAATTATACTTGGCAATAAAAATCAAGTGCACCTTCAGGTACGTCACACAGACTGCGGTGCCAACAAGTTTCCCAGGGCGGCAGGGAGCCCTGCTCGTTTGTCCTGAGATTCAGGAACTTGGCAGGTCACAATGAGGTTTCACGGGAGAAGCTGATGGAGGGCTCCAGCTTGACTCCGTTGGATGTCTTGTCTGAAGGGCTGTCCCCGGGACACTCAGTGTGGAGCTGGGAGAACAGAATTGAAATAAACGTAGACGTAATCAGCACAAGAAGAAGAGCAGCGGATGAACCGCGCAGACATCTACATGGTGAGGTTTCAGCTTTGATGAAGTTAGCATGGTGCTAATCAATGACTGATTAGACTGTATTGCTAATACATGTTAATTTCATATCTCATAATCCATCTCACAAATCTTAAACCTGACTGTGTGAGATCTTAGGGAAGTCAAAACCCAATGTGGCTCTGAGCTGAGGAGGAGGAGGAGGAGGGAGAGGAGGGGGGAGAGGATGAGGGAGAGGAGGAGGAGGAGAAGGAGGAGGAGGAGGAGGAGGGAGAGGTCTGATGAAGTGCCTGCTCTGAAGGGCGCTTCAGCTGTGACTCAGCAGGACGGTGGGAGGGCGGAATAAAGGCTCATTGATTGAGCGCTGAAACAGATTTAATGGTCTGTCTTGTCTGAAGGGGCCAAGCAGGGAAATCGTTAGAGACGGTGGTGACGGACAATTTAAGAGGAGACAGGATTTTACAGCTTCGTGTGGTTAGAGGACAGAGAGTGAACATCCAGACTGAAGAGGCTGGTCAAGAATCTGTCTCATCATAAGGTCAAGAAACAAAGAGACGCTCAGATTAATGTGGAAGGTTAGAGACAGAGATTAGTCCACAGAGACACAGATTTCAGACATAAAGGACCAGTTCAGACCAGTTCAGACCAGTTCAGACCAGTTCAGGTGTGAACGAACCAAAGACGCATTCAGGAAACTCTCAGACCACGTTCAGAGGTGGTCTAGACCACATGTGGACACAGTCTTGTAGCAGTGTGAACGAACGTTAATGTGTCCTGGTCACTCTGAAGGACCGCCTCCTCTACTGACGCCCTCTGACACAGTCTGATTGGTCTCGTCACAGTTTCATCATGAGCCAAAGTATTTTACGGTTTCTAATCAAGAGAGCAGAGCAATGATTCACTCTCCTCTTTGTACACTCTGTCTCTCTCTCTCTCTCTCTCACACACACACACACACTATGAGAGATACTACACTACACTATGAGTGTGTGTGTGTGTGTGTGCGTGTGTGTGTTGTGTACTTACTGTGAGGTGGTTGCTGTCTGCTCCCATGTTGACATTGTGTCTTTTCAGTTCTGACTTGATTAAGGCTGAAACAGGCAGAGAGGGAATATTACATGTCTAATATTTGGCTACACACACACACACACACACACACACACACACACACACACACGTTCTACCAGTGAGCAGTATTCCAAGAAAGATCCAGGCGCAGAGGAAGAGGTTTCCAACCATTGGATCATAATCTGTGGTGAGTTTGCCCTGAATCAGAGTGAAGATGATCCCAAATATCTGCATGCACACACACACACACACACACACATACACACACACACACACACACACACACACACACACACACAGAGGGTTGGTGTGAGTTGCTGTAAAAGTCATCATGATTCACTTCAGTGAACTTTAAGAGGTTTGTGATACCTGAGCAAAAGCATTGAGGAGTCCTGACGACGTCCCCTCAGACTCTGGGTAGGTGATCTCCACCCCAAACTCAAAGCCCAGAGGCAGGTAACCCGTCATGAAGAACCTGCAGCACAGACGTCAGAGGGTTCAGAGAGAAAATGATCTGTCTCATCATATAACCAAATATCACACACAGACGGTCTTCATTTTTAAATCCACAGAGAGACAATTAACACCTTTAATGTTCACATAACATTCACGTTACCACAGTGTTGTCCAGCTGCAGAATCATATTATCAACGTGATGAATGAAGGTTGTGTTTTGTCATTTTGTTGATACTCTGGCAACACTTTTTGCACATCGAGCTCCCAAACACCTGAACACAACTTTTCACAATGAAAAAATAAATAAAATCCCTGTTTAACTGTGGAGCTGTTCAACAAAACACAAGCTTTTTATTCAGTGTTTTCTCATGTCAGACATTGTGTGCTTACACAAAGGTAACGCACGATGCAGACTGTCCATGATAACAGAGACAGGTTCAGTTCTCCTGAGTCATGTGATGAGTAACACGTGATGCTGACTGAAAGAAGAAGAGCACAACTGGCAGAAAGATAAAACTATGAGCAGATGTGTCTTTGTCTGTGCAGGCGTTAAAGGGTTAAAATGTGCTGCTCTGTAAAAGTGTGAATGTTGGTTCGCACATTTTCTTGTTTACATGTAAACAGCTGCACAGGAGCTGCCTCACCTCCACAGCAGGTGTGTTTAACCCCACAACAGACGGAGCTCAGGGCCTGAGACTGTGTTTGTTTTGACCACTGTGTGGCTCCTGACGATGATGATGATGATGATGATGATGATGATCTTTCTGTGCTGAGCTCGTTTCAGCAGCACTTTGACTCAAAGATTAAAACTGAATGTGTTCAGCTTCCTGTTGGTTTGCAGCTGTTAAAGCAGCTCCAGCTCTCGACATCTTACATCATTTCAGTGTCGTCTAAAACACTTGGAACAATGAATCTGAAGCCAAAGATCTGGGATGGATCCGAACACATAATTTAGATTTATATGAACTTTGAGTCAGAGAATCAGAATTATTTCCGGATTTGTGAGCTTGTTGATGCCTCTAATCCAGTTCAACAGGTGTCAAATTCATTCTGTTTTTATTGTTTCAACAATAAATTGTGCAGGAGCACAGTTAGATCCCCGCAGGCTGCTGCAGCTCAGCACTGTCGGCACACCGGTCTTTATGGAGCCTCTGACATAACTGGACAGGGTTTACAAGGTCACACCTGTTCAGGCCCCTCCAGGTCCCACCCCCCAGTTTACAAGGTCAAACTGTGGGATACTGCGATTCTGTGCAGCCTGGAAACCTACAGCAGATTTCTAATGTAGACACATAAGCAGGTGTGTGAGTTAGCGGTGGGGCTGGTCGTACCCCAGGACTCCAGCAGTGAAGAAGACCAGGTAGATGTCGTTGAGGTCCAGGGTGAAGGTGAAGACCAGCATGCCCAGAAACGAGAGGCCGTACACGATCAGCGTGGTCATCCTGTCACACAGCAGCACACACACAACATGAGACTTCTGTCGTCATCCCAGGGAGATAAACTGTGAACCCACACATTACAGATGTGATCGATGTTTTATCCTTTCCTGCTTCAACATGCGAGTGCAGGAGGAGTGTGTATGTGTGTGTGTGTGTGTGTGTGTTCCTACTTGTAGGTCTTGGTGTGGTCCAGCCACAGGCCACAGAGGATGGAGCCAAACATCCCAGCAACGACCAGGGTCAGACCAATTCTCCCAGCATTCAGCTCCTGGTTCTGAGGAGAGGAGGAGAGGAGGAAGAGGAGGAAGATGAGGAAGAGGAGGAGAGGAGGAGAGGAGGAAGAGGAGGAAGAGGAGGAGAGGAGGAGAGGAGGAAGAGGAGGAAGAGGAGGAAGAGGAGGAAGAGGACAGCCAGCTGACTTCAGGGCTTTTGTTCTCTTTTATCATCAGATCTCAGACACACAGGTGCAGTGAGTCAGTCACATGTTCTTTAAGTGTGTGTGTGTGTGTCAGGGTGAGGTTCAACCGAGAGACAAAGACAGTTCATGTAAGGACGAGCATCTCCCATAGTGTGTGTGTGTGTGTGTGTGTGTGTGTGTGTTCAGTGGGTGAGCAAGATGGACAAAGACAAAAATGTTGAACGCCTGAATCAGTCTCCATTGTTTTGCTTCCTGTGTGTGTGTGTGTGTGTGTGTGTGTGTGCGCACTGACAATGTGATGGTGGGCAGCAGGCATGCGTGAAAGCAGCTAATGAATGCAGAACCACAGACAATGAACTCATGTCTCATCAGATGTTCCTCTGTTCTCTCTCTCCCTCTCTCTCTCCCTCTCTCTCTCCATCCACCTGTTGTTTATGTGCATCCTAAACCTGATTGGCTGCAGCACATTTACACGGACCCACCTGAGCGTTAGAACAAGGACAGAGACGCACTGAAACGGGTCCAGCAGTGTTTCTGAAAGTCTCTGTTTGAGGGGCTGCAGACTCTGGAGCTAAAACTAAAACGTAGCAGAGTGGGCGGAGCCTGAGAGGTAGTTGCAGGTAAGTGGAGCTAAAATTGTAACAGGCAAAGATCAGAACAGGTAGTTCAGACTCAGACCAGCTGGGTCTGATCAGGGCTCATGACCCAGTCGAGTCTCTCCTTTAAAACCCAGGTGAAGAAGACGGAAGCTTTTCATTCTCGTTACCTCGTAGCAGGCCATGATCATCTGGTTGAGAAGTGTGGACACCGAGTAGAAGGAGCCGGTCATTATACCTGAGGACAGAGACAGACACACACAGACACACACAGACACACACACAGACACACACACACACACACACACACACACACACACACACACACACACACACACACACACACACACACACACACACACACACGTTATCAGAGAGTAAATTCAGTGTCTGAGATGAGAGGCTCTCTCTGCCCCTCCCATCATGTGTCTAACCGCCTGTGAGCATGTGTGCATCTCTGATTGGCTGTTGCTGAGTTACAGAGTCAGTCGTGCCTGCAGGTCACATGTGCGTAGTGACATTAAACACAAAAACAAAATAAAGAACGAGGGAGGAGAGTCAGCTTGACAGTGTGACAGATCATTAACACAAGGTGCGTTGTGAAGTGTGTGTGTGTGTGTGTGTGTGTGTGTGTGTGTGTGTGTCACACATGGTGGAGTCATGTGACGCAGCATGTGCCAGGAGATGGTCCTGGCAGAACCATGAGAGGGAGCTGGCTCTGGATCGGATCATAAACCTCAGATGCAGATTTTCATCAAGTTTAATGAGCCTGAACGTCACAGACACAACACACGGTTATGTGCACGTTCTTACACTTGGATGTTGGTCAGTATGTTTCAGACCAGTGATGGCTCTTTGATGATTGTGTGTTTATTGTCTTAACTGTTGTTTGTTTGTGTTGATTGTTGTGTTTTCATGTTTGTATGTCAGGGGTTCATGCTAAAGTATAAAAATGTCATAATATCACCTGTAGTACTAGAGATAGCTGCAGTACTAGTACTAGTAGTGAGGGTAACCAGGGTAATGCCAACACTGGTAGTATCAGTACAGGTAGTTGTCGCTGTAGGCCTCACAGTATTACAGGTCAAAGTAAGAGTGGGTAGAAGAATCACTTCTCAACACACACACCAGGTGTTAGTGAACCACTGTTCTCTCCACAGCTCCTGATTTTATTTCTCTTCCAGGACCTTTGTAGGAAAACTGATCCTCGTCGTCTTCTGTTTGTACTGATGGTTATCAGGGAGATGAGGTGAGATTTGTTCTACTGTTCTAGTCACAGATAAATACTCCCTGGATTTGAGAGTCCACAAAATGCTTTAAAACTAAAGGAAGAAAAGTCAAAGGTTGGTGTAAATGTGGCTGCTTGTGCCCGTGCTTACCGTAGCTGACGAGCAGCAGGACGAAGGCTTTATTCTTTACCAGGTTGATGATGGACTGTTTGTAGGAGTAATCCTCAGGAGGAGAGTCTGGTAGGACAGCCTGGGCCTGACTGGGGGGGAGGGGAGGCCGGTCCTTTATAACTGTACAACACACAGGGACAGTAAAGTTTGGGTTAACATGTAAGGATCTTGGGATTTTCTAAATAAGCCTTTAATTTGAAAGTACGTGGGGACCCAGGTTGGTTCCTTGAGGGACTCCAACAGCCAACAACAGAGAAACAGCGACATTTACACAAACGTCTAACCCACACAAACTCTTCGACATTTCTGACAGAGCCTCATTTCAATGAACTTTCAAACAAACCAATATTTTCTCACTGAATGATTCTTGCAGATGAACGAGCGGCTCCACGACAGTCGAATACACCAGGTCACTATCAGCAGCATCGGAGCTGACTCACCGATCCATCTTAAATACTGTGTCTTATACAACAGTTAGTTCTGACCACGTAATATGATTGGACCGTTTCCGTTTCTTCTTCTTCTGCTGCTGCTGCTGCTGCTGGTGTCAGTGGCATCAATGCTGGTTTCATTCAGTCCAGTGTCTATGTGCTGAGCAGTTCTGTCTCAAGCAGCTCTCAGCTACTTCCTGTTTCTGCTATAATTGTTTGAACATATCTTATCTTAATGTGACTAATGATTTGAGGCGTTGTCTTCATTTGATTGGTTGGTTGAAACCACAGTTTCAACAGTGTATGCAGAGCAGGATTAAAATGCAAATATTTCACAAGCTCCGCCCACCACTAACCCCGCCCCCTCCTCCCCAAAACACTAAACAAAGTTGATATGCATAAAGCCCTAACCACAGATCTTCCCTTAACCCAAACCTAATCCTGTTCTAATCCTAAT